>NC_087373.1:35309274-35614260 GCF_031761385.1 Necator americanus | reverse complement strand
ACGTTTTGCGACAATTTTTCCGACGCCTGAAATCTCCTCTTGTTCCAGTTTCCATTCATAAAGAGATCTACAAGCTTGGTTAGTTAGTTTTCGATAATCTCACCGACTTATAATGTTTATTGTAATAACTTTTTGACGGAAGTCTACTGTTAAAATGTGTCACGGTAATTATTCCAGTAGATGCACGAAATACCTGTGATAATGCGATTAGATACGCGGAGTATCGTCGTGTTCTCCAGCAAATGCCTCTCATTCATTATCATACCTTGAGGAAGCTTATGGCTCACTTAAGCGAGGTCGTTAAATACTGCGATGTGAACAAAGCGAGCGTGGAAAATGTCGCAAAGGTACATGTGCACTATTTTATCAGAAAATAGCTCAAATGAGTCAGCATTTTGCAGAAATCCGTATCTGCGTCAATTAGTTATGGTTTAGTTATTTTGAACTTCTGTATCAACAGTAATTCAGGTGTTTGGTCCGTCACTGTTTCATACAGATGATGAACTTAAAGCTTGTTTTGATGATACTACACAACAAATTGGAGCTGTTATTGATCTCATTAATGGTTATGATGTTATATTTGAGGTAATAATGAGTTTAACTGTGTTTTTTCCTTCTACGGAAAAACTTTTTCGTTTCAGGTGACCAGCAGAGAAGAGATTTGCCGAGCAATGGTTGAACAAGCACAACTGCACAAAGCTACAACATCGAATGCAGTATATATTTTTTTATTCTCATTTTATTAACGGTCGGCTTCTCAGAATATCCATTTCATTGCTAAGGTTCGCGCTGATGGCTTACTCGTACCGATCCATGTTTGGGAAAGAGAAAATCGGCCGTTTAATGTAAAAATTGATTTGGCTGCTGAAGAAGTATGTAGAGAAGCTGTTGCAAGGCGAGGTTTTGATGCTCCTCAAGATGGCAATTATGCGATATTCGAGGTAATCACACAGTGTTATGCAAATAGGCTGTTTTTGATTTTTCTGCTCCAGAAAACGGTCTGAAATCTAGGTGATCATGGATGGTGCACTGTCACGTAGACTTACTCCATTTGAAAAGCTGTCCAGGACCGTAATTGATCACTGGTTGACGTGGCAATGTACGGACGGATATCTGCTCTTTGATCACGATAATTGGCCGTATAACGACTCAGAATTGGTTCGTTTTAAACCAAAATTTCTTGCTTTGGATGCTTGTTTGATGAATGTACAGTAACTGCATTCCTTTCAGGATTTCTTCTCTGGAAAAGTAAAAATTGCTGAGCCCGGCTCGAAAACTTTCCATTCTTATGAAATGAAAGTAGAGGAAGGCGTTAAAGTCAGTAGCTTATCCCGATTTTTTTTTGTTAATTCGTAACTAATCTATGTTTATTTTTTTCAGATAGCCGCCTATAAGCATGATAAGCTTTGGAAGGAGTGGAAAGTGTCGGACTCGATCTTCTATTCTGGATGTTGTGCTAATCGGAAGGTTCGTATACTAGTCATTCAAGTGGTTATATGCGTTATGTCGAATATGGAAGAGTTCTCTCTGAAAACAAGCGCTGTTTACCTGTTTGTTGAGTAAATGTTAGCTAACAGTTGGCTAGAGTGATAACAAGACTGAAGTAAAAATTGTAAAATTAGCGAGTCAAGGAAAGAGAGTCAAAGTGGAAATCAGTGGCAGAATTCGGAGAGAGGTTCTCCAGTGCTGGTCCCATGAATCAGACTGGCTAGTACTTACGATCATGTACTGTTTTTTTTTTTGAATTTCATACTAATCGAACGGAATCAGAATAAGTTCAAGAATCTGCGAACATGGTTAGAGTAAAGACGTTAGGAATTTGTTGAAACGAAGAAATATCCTTTATTTGGTATCATCAAAACAAGCTTTAAGTTTATCATTTGTATGAAATAATGGACCAAACATCTTGTTGATACAGAAGATCAAAAGCGACTAAAATGTAAATAGTAAAAAAAAAGTGGGGATGAGTCGGTCTTCTATTTTATTTTAGCCACATAATTTTCTGGAAAATTCACTAGTGCTTTCGAAAACAGTCTGCCTTTCCCGGATCGTTGAACCTGCTTGATCTACAACGCGCATTGATCGTTCGTGTTACCTACAGCGTGTTGCAACGTCGCTGAATTCTGTTCTCATCCCACGTTTTTCTTTCCAAAGAATAATTTTGCATCTAGCAAGAGTTTTTTTGAAAAAAAAAGTGTAAGAGAAGAGTAGTTTAGAGCTCATGATTCAATTTTTTCCCGTTGTTCTTATGCGTTACGTGTTTGCTTTTTGAACTCTTTCATTATGGCTGATTCATGTAGTTTTGGATCGCGATCAATACGGCATTCATTCTTTTCTTTGCGAAGAGCTGTTGCGTTTCTCCAAACGTTGCAATATCATCGATTTATAGTTTATTATTTGGTTTTCTTTCTCTGCTGCCAATGAATAGATTCGACTTTTTTTAGGCACCAAATCCTTACAATGTGACTGTGTTTGAGAAGAAAGGAGTCTGTATGACGGACAAGTTTCTTGGATATTGCATCTCGTTCAGACTTATGCCGGAGAGAACTCGCTTTCTGAATGTAATTCAATTTATTGAGACCGGAGGACAACCTCCTCCACTTGTGCATTTGTAATTAGTTAATTTCTTTCTTCCTTTACAGTGCTGCTCATGTCACTTATGTATTACTCCTTTTTCGCAAGTTTTTGACCCTCATTTATCAAGATCTATCAGTATGTACATAGCTGAGCCTGTTTTTTTTTGTGAAGCCAGTGGACGAGTTGCGGTAGCTTGCGGACTTTAATTGTTATGAATCAGAATGCAGCTTTCTATGTAGTTTCTCTTTGTTTTTCTGTAAGAACTTCGCAATTCTAAGCCCAAATTATTGTGGAGAGCGTAAAATTATTGGCAATCATCAAGTGATATTAGTAAATTGCGGGACGACCGTAGTCATCAAACGCGGTATTAATTCAACTCAAATGTATGTACCAGGCAGAATGCCTATATCACTCTTATATATCTTCAACCATCTTTCATTCCTTGCTCTCTATTTATTGAAGCCGTTTGATAGTACCTTGTATACAGTGCCTATTGAAGCATTTCGTATCCAGCATACATAAGTTTTGGTGCATTTTTTTTCTGTTGAATCTAATTTTTTTATTCTTTTTCTCCTGTTGTTTTCCATTTAAGAGTGCTTAGTTACGGTGAAAAATACGCATAAAGAGCTTATTTTTATATGTTTCTGTTCATGAACTGGTCTAAACCGTCATGTGGGATTTATTTATATGGAACTGATGGTTTTTGAAGGAAAAGACTATTTTTTTATATGAAAATTTCCGTCTTAAAGAGTTGGCGGTGGTAGTTTCCATGCTTCGATCGCTTTTGCCCAGCGTACGATCTGTACGACTATTATCCAGTGATGCAGTCGCCTCATCCAGTATCATGGAGGAAAAACCGATCAAAAAGATCGGACGGGCATTAGAGACGTACATAAGACTGAGTAAGGAGCACGTTTCGATGATGGCAAAAGAAAGGTAAAATTTAATGGAAAGAAAAAAGGACAGTGTCAGGCTATGGATCTATTTGTTTGTGATAGAGATTCACTTATTTCTAGAGCCGACTTTGAACTTGGAAAGAGACATTTGGCAAATATGATGAATTTGGATCCTCATGCAATGACACAGGATGATATTGACAAGTGAGATGCATTCCCTGGTGTTACTTTGAAGCTCACACTACTTTTTTCTCCGGATCTTTGTCCTGGATGTATATTTGTTAATGCATTTTTGGGTGGCTTTGAAGTTTTTTGTCGGAGTTATTAAAGTCTTCGCTGAAGCTGTGCTGTACGATGAAGTCCTGATTCCTTAGTCCCCTTTACTCTAAAACAGTGAGAGCTGCACTTTCAATTAACTGTTTTGGATATGAAAGCTCGCTGACTGAAGTTAGTTTATTAGTTGAATATTGCCTGTTGATTTTTTCGCTGAGGTTTTCGTTAGTTATTTTCGCTATTTTATAGATCCTTTTTGAATTGGTTAGTTTATTTTTCTTTTCAAAGATACTTTTTCATTCTTTGGGGCGGGTGTAGTGTAGCGGTTAGAGGTTCCGCTTCCTTCACGATCGATCGAAGATTCAAATTCGCCCTCGTGCCCACCAAGCCTTTCATCCCTCCGAGGTCGCTAAATTGGTACCAGACTTGTCTGAGAGGATAAAAACACTGACCTGACACATTGGCTAGCCACCGCAGGTCATTGTATCGGAAAGTTACACGTTCGTGAACCTCAAACGATTCTGAATTGAAGTGAACGTGAGGGCGCATCCCAAGCGGATTGATTAACGCCAGAAGGTTTATCCTTTATCCTTTATTCATCCTTTATAGTGCACAACCCTCATATAAGTGTTATATGGAAGGTTATAGTGGAGGATACTCTTGAAACTACTTTTATTTTCATAAATTCACCATAAGGGTTATACCTTAGCTTCGGCAGAGCTCCGACGAAGTTTGTTAGCTTTATACTGCCACTTCTCCTTTAAGGAACGGTTTTCCTGAAGAATTTTCATCAGTGACTTGTCACAACTGAACCTATTTTAACTTATTTATTTACTTATTAAAATGAGTGTATTTTGATATATTTCAGAGCGATAGCGTATTTGTTCCCTTCCGGACTGTTCGACCTGAAAGCTCGCCCAGTTATGCGACCACCTGACGAGATATTGCCAAAGTAAGTTTATTTCTTTCAGTACTATCATTAAAGTTCAGGTAGGTTTCTATAAATTGTTTTCATTCAACACCAATTGTTGTGTTCCTATTCCTTCCTTCATTTTACATCTCTCGTTGTTCTTTTTTTTTGCGGAGATAAATGCGCTATTTGAGGTTCCATCGTTTTTCGTTCGATGATGAAGGTCGACCTATGGATAGTCGTTTCTTTACTCTTCATCCAGTTTTCTATGGACTGTTGTCGGTACGTTTCTATGATATTTGCTGACTTTCACATGCAATGGTATTTGGCATAACCTACATTTTACTACATTGAGTTTTGTTCTAGGAAATTGGTATCAAAACGAAAGCAATTACTTCATTCTATAATGACCATCTATTGTTGGGCCGAAAGGGTGCTGAACTGGAGCCTTTGTATGTCTTGTACTTTTATGGTCCATTCTTTTTGTTTTGCGTCTATCATGCTACGTAATTTTCCTATATCGTCGTTTCGATTTACTACTATCTCAGTAATACAATCAGTAATACATTGCTACAATAATATTCTTTTGACTGCTCCAAGAAAGGGAAGAAATTACGTTTATCGGATCCAAGCAATTCTTTGTACTTGCCAATTTTGATTGCATAGTCTTTCCTTCAGAAATGTAAGTGGATCTCAATGGCTCGGTAGAGAGAAACTTGAGAAGAAACTGGGTGAGAAGATCAGCGAAGAGATGGTGATTTTTTCTTGAAAAAAAAAACTTTTTCTAATTTCTGCTACTAAACCCTTTTAAAACAGAGTCTACCTTCTGATTTCGAGTTTTTTTTCTCTTGTTTTCTAATGAGTGTAGTAAATTTGAGTACTTCAGACAAATAGGTAGCAAATCTGTTTCAGTATACTCAGTTATTGATGGCTTTCGATTATCTAGTCAGTCTTCCTTCGTCATCAGTTGAGGAAAAATTCATTATGGAATACAGGTAAATGTCGTTCTCTCTAGTTCTCTATTAGAAGCCAAAAACTGCAGAAAAATCTTGCGATGTTTCTTCTATAACTTTACTGATTAAGGGAACCGCTTGCGGCTTCCACTGAATCCAGACTTTTTGGGCCAGATATTCCTGAAGTGATGGTTGATCCAGTGACTCAGAGAAGATACACATTTGTGAAGTATGTTGCTAATTACTAGCAGCACAATTGATATTTTGATGCGAGGCTGTAAAAGTGTTGCTGCTTTCCTTTGTAGGACTCGTTGTAAGGACACGAAAACTGAGGTGCAGGTCTTTGATGCCGGTACAGGAGAATTTGATATTGATGGACATGATCTATCCACTTTCCGCCATCTTATATCCAGGTGTGGTTTTCATGGAGAGTTGTTTTTTTTTTCCTGGACGACAAGAAGAGTTATTTACGTGTTTTCATGAAGTAGTGAGGATCTGAGCATAGTTGCGAAAGTCGGAGTCGGTGCTTTGGCCCCTTTCACTTTTGAACGGTTGGCGAAATTACCCTCTTCACTTGAGGTGCACCCCATGATCTAAACCCCCTTCACCTGAAGAGGGTCCGGCTCGACCCTATAGCACCTATGGATCTGAGGATGAAGTGTTAGCAGCACTTTACTTGGCTAAAGTGTAAATAGCCAGGCTATCTCTAGAGAAATCTCAAATTAACACTTTTTTCGCTGCTATCAATAATAGAAAAAAGCTTTTGATCATATTTCTCTCAAATTTCCTTAATTACGTATGTTTCAAACGCTCAGATGTTCTCCATTGAGGAATATCACGTTTTAAAATTTTTCATTAACAGAATGCTTTCTTTCAGAATTGATTTAATTTAATTTATAACAAACGTTTTTGCCACTCTGCGAAGCTCACTACTACACCCCTTCTTTTCCTTTTCCTATTTCTTTTCTTTCACTTTATGCCAAAAAAAAAGAAAACAATTTCTCAAAATCACGTTGTCGTTTTTTGTCTTGGTGAATATGATTTTCCACTGTATACCAAACAGCGGCAGAATTTTTCTTCACTTTCTTTTCTTTTCTTTTGTATTCTTTTGACAACACTTTAGGCACTAGACGAAGGTGAGTCAGTGAATTTTGTTGCCAATTTGCCTATGTTATTATGCCTATTGACAGCGGCTGTCAAAGTGATTATGAGAATAACGCTTATAAAAACTTTATGTTTAATCACCTTTTCACTTCACCCAATTTTCGATGATGTGTGAGAAAACGGGCTACTTGTTAGGATTTTTTTCAGAGGTTTGGGTCCGAACTGTTGATCTCGTTTTTATGCGAGAATCAGTGAGTAAGAACTTTTTTCCAGTATTATTTTGACTGAAAAACACTATTTATGAGTATCTGTTGATTTCGGCTACCGTTATTTATTTTTCGCCTTAGTGTTTATATGCCTGGTTCTTTGCTTGGAATGCATTTACGACTGTTTGGTTTCGATTTTTTTTTCCACTGGAATCCTTGTGGAGCTATATATTCTCAAAAAGTGCAACTATATACTCTCATTCTAAGCTGCACTCACTTGAAAAGCAACTCTAGTGCGTTTGGCTGCGAGCCAAATCGTTGCTTAGTGCAAATAAAAGTTTATGCTTCCATTATCGCTATGCGCATGTGTTTGTGCATCGTTTTTCTTTGTACTTTCGTAGTTGCAGAATGTGTAGTGTTTACAGAGGCGAGCAGGCGTGCGATTAACAACTTCCCAATCAAGAACTATAAACATTCCAGTGAACTTTCAATGATTGTAACAGAAAAGAGCGTGGAACAGTGTGATAAGGCAGTTCATTGCTGTTGTTATTGTTCCACGTTGCGCTCGCTAAACTGAGTACACCATAAAATGAAGTGATTTTAATTGAAATCCAGTACTCGGATTATTTCTTCTTACCTTATCTTTTCTTTTTTTTTTTTGTTAAAAGAGAGGAAGGGGGAGAAGGAATGCATATTAAGCTATATTTTGTTTTTCTCTTTCCATGGTACTTATTTCTTGACTTTAATTAGGATAATTTGAAAAGTTTTTGTAGTGGATGGTCTCTTTTTTCATAATAGTTATTTTTAATTTTCCTTTATAACGTTGATTTCCTAAATATTTGATGTTATGAACTGCAGCAAAACCTGTTTATTGTTGTTTTTGTTTTTAACAAATGTTTTCAGCACAGCAATTGAAATTTTAATCCAAAAATGTGGATTTTAAGTAGCACTAAATTATTATTTGTATCAAATGATGTATTGCTAAATGATGTAAGTGGTTACAAGCTAATTTTCCTAGTCCGAAGAGAATTAGCTTGATTTTTCAATCAAAATGTACAAATATTTAATAATCTCCTAGTTAAAGAGGAGCATATTTTCGCACGGTCATAAATGTTGTTTTTCAGAGGACCTCAGCGCTACTGGTACAAGAGGGGAAATAATAAAAAGTAATAAGAATTACACTTAGTTTTATATGGAAGGCGGACGCTCTGTTTGCCACAGGATAGTTCTGAAAAGTTCAGCCAAGAAATATTATGATTATATTACTAATTATTATTATTATATTATTAAGAATCCGAATAATAATTTTTTAGAGTCTATTTTTAGCCTCATTCTAATCTGATATCTTCTCATTGTATAGTTCTGGATCTAAAGAATAGTTCTGGCCTTCAATTTGCGCAATGTGAAATAATTTGATAGCCTTAGTTTCTAATGATCGTGTAGGAATTTGGGCAAATTTGCCGCGACGTGACCTCCGATGGGTTTGTTTTCAGAGAATATAATAGACTGATGCTCCGTGTATTTTGAAAAAAAAATATGAATAAAAATATTATAAACAAAAAGTTATGAATTATGAATAAAACATTTATGAGACGTTCTAAAAGTGAAGTACTTTACGCGTTTCGTACTGTTGAATTTTTTCAGCTGACAATGGTTCAGCAGTTGATTAAATCGCTAAAAGCGTTAAATGATTCCAAAAAATAAAATTTGAATTAATGTCGAATCAGTAAAAGTCAAATGAAAACTAAATTTGAAGGACGAATTCAGTAAATATCTGGCAACATTAACGGAACTGTTTTTCTTTCCTTTAAGGGACAAATATGTAGTTTTTCTTCTTGGTAGTAAATGCTTAAAATTAACCTAATTAATTGAATAGGAAGCAAATCATAGGCATGACATTTTTGCATTCTAAAAAAATATGATGGCATATATAGTGTTGTATTTATATGCGTTATAATACACTTTATTGCTATTATATATTTTTTAAAATGCAACAGTTCTATGGCCATGATTTAGGTTTCAAGTAAATAAGGTTTCCAAAAATACGAATAAAAATTTGAACTTTATACATCAGCTTTGTGTCACTTCAACTAATCGATTTTTTCTTCTGAAAATGGATTTTTTCGTTTTATCTTCGGCCTTACTCATAGAAAACGAAATATCCGAACTTGCCTTAAAAATTTAGCTTTTTTGTAGAAGATAAGGGGATAAAAAATAATTGCAACTTATTTCAAGGGGGATTTGTGATTTGTATGGATCAAAAGGCGGGTGTGGTGTAGCGGTTAGAGGTTCCGCTTCTTGCACGATCGTTCGGAGGTTCGAATCCGCACTACCGCTCACCAAGCCTTTCATCGCTCCGGGATCGATAAATTAGTACCAGACTTGTCTGGGAGGATAAAAGCACTGATTTGACCACCGGCTAGCCACCGCAAGTCATTGTATAGGCCAGATACACGTTCGTAAACCTCAAACGATTCTGAATTGAAGTGAACGTGGGGGCGCATCCCAAGCGGATTGATTAACGCCAGAAACTTTATCCTTTATCCCTTATGGATCAAAAACACCTTAAACAGGTGGATATTGCTCGGTAATCGCTGGTATAACGGTCAAACTACGATTAAGAATGCACAACCGCCCAAATCCAATGAAATATAGTTAACACTACTGGCTCTGCTTCATTGAACCCGTTAGAAGGGGAGAAATTGTCTATGATGTGGTATTTTAAGCTAAACATGTTTAAAATATAATGTCACATACCTTATAATGTGGTTAGGTATGATAAAATTTTATATTTTAGAATATAATGCAGTTATATATAAAAAATAGCCATTAACTGAATCTATGTGAAATTTTGAAATAATATGTACTTTTGAAAAATGTGTTCATTTATTGGCTTTTCATTGTTTGCATATCGGTTTATAGCGAAAAGCACTCGTATCTGGAAGCTGTTAGAACTTTCAAAACTTTTCAAATCACTAACGAAAGAGGATTCTCTATTATTTTCTAACTACGATCAAGACCTTCATAGACGCCAATCTGAAATTGTCGTAAATAATTTTTATTCCTTGCGTTAGAAAAATTATGTTGTGGTGTTTATTTTCTTGTTTTTTTTATGTTATGATGAATGTTTATGTTTTTTTGCTATCCCATATGTCTCGAAAATTTATATTCTTTTTGAATATGAACTTTGTCGACATAGCTACGTAAGAAATTAAAATAACAGTTTCGAAGAAAATCGTTAATAGGTAAAAGGGATTTGTTTGAAATGTGGCTGAAATTACTGTAACTGGTGTGGATATTTGTTTGTTGTTTGTTGAAATAATCAGGTTTTTTGTGTTTCTACGCATTTTTATAATTCTCTAAGTCATATCCTCTAATTTTTCCATGAATGTGTGGCTGTGACTGACTTGTACGTGGGCTGGATGGCAACAAATAATTCGATGAGTATTCCTCACAAAATCTTCTGCGGGAAGTACAAGTCAAAAAAATACGGTAGTTTTACGTAATTCCACGATGGGTGCTTATTTTCTAACGCTATAACATCTAGTTTACTTAAAGGGTGAAAATTTCAGAAGTTTTTGACTTCTCCATGGGTTACAAAATTGTAAAATGTTTTGCAAAATATTTCTATGGGACCTTTTTTTTAAACGAAATTAGATCTTTTGGCGCGTCAATATTAGTTGCCATCGAGCTCATGTACAGTTACATCTGCACGTTCAATATAAATGTTTTTATTCATGATAATCAAAGAACGTCTTAAGGTATAAATTTCTTAGTAGGCTTTTTTTCGTCCTCTCTGTTTTATTTTTCTGTTTCAGAGCTTATAGTGCAGAATACTAATAAAGATAAGGTTTTGCACTAAGTTCTGTAACATTTTGTATAGGTTCTGGAACAGGAACAAATTTTCCAAATATAAGCTTTTCCAACGACAGGGCAACGTATGCGTCTTGCTCTCGCTCTCGCTCTCGCTCTCGCGCTCGCTTCCCTTCCCCAAATCACTCCGTTTTCGCCCTCTCGGATCGTTCCCGATAGAAAACGGAACAGCGTCACAGTGAAGTGTTTGTCTCGTTTGTCTTTGCAGACGTTGATGCAGCGTGCGTGTCCATTCGTTGACCGTTATGAAGTGTGCGTGAGCGGGTGACTATGGAAAAAAACAGTGCCGCCCGCCGCCGGGATGGTGGTTGTTGAGTGAATAGGAACGTGCACCTCATAGTACGAATTGAGTGTATGGAATTTAGGTCAAAGAAATTATGATTTTACGGCACGCCAATCACCCTGACTGACTTATTCTGGCCCATTTAAGATGAGAAACTGGGAAAATCCGCTAGAATCGAGAATTATGACGGTAGCGTCTAGGACTATGGATTGAAATAAAGCATCGTGAACGATGACAACGTCGGTGTGTGAGTGTATGCGTGTGTCACAATTGTTTATAGTGCAAATTTGGCAGCGGCTAACTACCACGTTAACGCAAGATTCATCCCCGTTCCCCTTCCCCATATCCTTTCTACCGCCCACAAAGGCTAATAAAGTCAATAGATCTTTAATGTCCTGAATTTTGTTGTTCCTGCTAACCGCCGTACCGTTCCGGTGTTCGATGTCGGATAGAAATTGCAATCTGCAACCGGCTTTTGCATTTGTTGCACTCCGTTGCACTCACGATGATGCCAGAAAAACCTGGACCTGAACATCTTAAGATTTTGCACGATTGGCTATCGCTGAGTGCTGCACTGGGTCAGTTGTTGAACGTTAGAAAGAACGAACGCATTATGAGAGGAGGTCGACTGCAATGTTGTAGGAAACTGCGAAATAAATTTCCTTTAAACTACGGTGATAACACGGAACTTTCTGGATGCTCATTAACAAGTTGATTTACCGCCTTCGAGACGAGATTTTTCTTCCAATTAAATATAAATAATTAATAATTATCTTATTATCACTATTATCTCAACTATCATCATATTGTATTATCATTATTTTACCATTATCCTTATGTCATATTATATTATTATTGGTTGGTATTATATTAAAAATAAATAAAAAAAGTTAAGACTACAGCTAAAGAATGAGTGAAATGCTCAGCGTTGCTTACTTCTCCTGGTGGCTATAATTCAGCCAGTAATTTTTTTTGGAAGTCCACAAAATATTCTCCATTGAATTTTTATAGGCTATTCTTCGCCTGTTGAAACTTCATGTAGTAGTTCCCTTACTTTATAAATAACTAGTTTTTGTTTACTACCAGATAAAAATATCAATATAATAATAATATTTAACTCAAGTCAAGTATCATTGTTATATTATTATGTTCATTATCCGAAAGTAAACAAAAATTAGTTATTTGTAAAGTAAAGAAACTACTATATGTTTAACAGGCGAAGGATGTCCTATGAAATTTCGATAAACAATAATTTGTGGATTTCCAAAAAAAAAAACTAGGAGTTAAATTATGGCCTCAAGGAGAATTTATCAACCCTTATCATTTCACTAATTCTTTATCAGTAGTCTTAACTTTTTTTCGAAACTATTTCTTTGTTACTCGTAAATTTGGTTGTTTTTTTTTCAAGGTAATTCGGCAGTTCAGCTGTAATTGGACTGGATTTTTTGGATTGTGTCTTCGTGTCTTCCTAAAAAAAACTGCTTTAAGATGGAAATTGTTCATTCGGATACTATGAATGTACTATTTTGAATTTTGTTTTACTTCCTTGAAAAGATTGAAAGAAAGTGCGGATGGAAAGATTTTAATGTACTTAAGTATGTGAGTACATAAGCACTTTATCTGATCAACTAGTACTGACTGGTACGAGTGGCGACGAGGAAGAAGAGTAAGATGATCTTTTAGAGTTCTTGTTTATGACCTTTTCGCTTTTTGATCATATGTTTATTTTTTGACTTAATGCCATTGCTCATTTTTTTAATTTTATTTTTGTGATGAAATGGTTGAAGAAAAAATGGCTAGATGCTTTCATTTCTTTTATTTTTCGTGCCGAACTCTAACGACCTTTTTTTCTCCGTATGAGGGGAAAATATCGGGTAGAAGGTCCAACTTTATGTATTGGTCAGTCCCTCACCTTGGCGAAAACAAAGTTCTTCTTGAATAGGTGGCGTCGGGCGTGAAAAACGAGCTTTTGTTTTCTCAACCGCTGTTTTGCCGAATGAGTCGAGAAAGTTCTTCCGGGATGACCGCTAAGCCAAGCGTGTAGTGTTCCGCTATAGTTGAATTAGCAATTACGGATGTGATGAACTAATGCTTGTTAGGGGGAAAACAAGGAATTTATATTAATTCTACTACTTTTCGGTATCACGTCTTTAGAAAAGAAGTCTTCTGTAGAAGTTAGTCTGGAAATCGGATTTTGTAACCTGGGACTATGTCTATTGGCTCAATCCTACAAAACCTCTGGAGTGGGAAAAATATTACTAATATTAAAAAAAAATATGTGAGTTGAAGCTGTGGAGTAGAAATCGCTAAAAGGCCTAAATCTGTGAATTTTGCCCGTAAAATGCCATGAAAGTGAGAATTCTATTCCTGGAGTACCGAGGAAAATATACTTTTCCAAATTATACAGTGGATGCTCTCGAATTGCGATTTCCTTAACAACACTTAAGTAGAACGAACGGCAGATTGATCTGCAGTTGATTGATTTAAAGATTGATTAATTGATTTAAAGATTGATCTGCAAAATGAGCACAAATTCGGAGACTGTATGCAATAAATAGATAGAATGTTGTGGGAATTTGTTTAATTAATTAATTAATTAATTAATTAACTGGAATGAATGGTCCCCGATCTTTGTGTGAATTCCAAATAAAATAAATGACGTGATCATCATATGTGACACGTCCATGCGTGAGTAATCCCTATTGATGCTGAATCATCTGTATGAAAATCACGACACGACCACCACCACCGTGAACATAGAACTTCCGTATTCTTCAGTCGTTCACTCCATTTTCCCATTCGAACAATACGTAGTGGTCGTAGGAGGACAGGGGAAAAAAACCTGAGAAATATCGGTCTGTACACTCACGACCGGACACTCTCGAAAATCCTGAAAAATCCGCAACGTCGTGTCGGGTTGAGCGTCGGTTTTTATGGTACAATTTGGCCAATATGATGTTTGATTGATGTCAAGTGCCAGACGATCTTATTCAATGCTTTTTTTTTCCTCGTCGAAACTCGTGTCAATTGAGTGAAGAGTTCTTTGGATTTTATTTTCTTTCAAGTTCATATGCTCTTTTAAGTACTTGACAGCGAGTCAAATTGAGAAAATTTTTCAGAAGAGAAAAAAAACGATGAAACACTGCCAAAATTTCCCCACAAATCACTGCGCTAAACTGCGATCCGATAGGTTGTGTGCTGTCCGTGAGAAGTAAACGTTTCGGCGCAACGTAAAGAATGACTCACAAGGGAGTCGAGAAGCGAATGTGATGCGTCGGAATCTCAGGAATGATTAAAATCGAAGCAGAGAAGCGCAACGTTCTCCAGGAAATGCATTTATTGCTTGGACTGGGGTGTATAGAGAAATATTTTGCAGTTTTTGTAGAATAATTGATGCTAAAAAAACGTATATTGGAAGGGAAAACAGTTTTACCTACGACACAGAAGATTCCGGAATCAATTTTTCTGCAAGGAAAGACTGATTACCTCTTGAGCACCGTGTGTCATTACAGTTGCACAACTGACACAATGATTAAGTTTGTTCGGATATCACGGATAAAAGAGCAAAATTTGACAAGTGGAAGAAAAAATCGCAAAAAAAAAATTGAAATGACTCGTTCAATGTCATCAAACCAAACAGAAACGTGAGAACACATAAGTAAACAGACCAGATGCGTTCGACCGGAAGGAAACAAACAAACAACTAATTGTGCAAACAGTTAATCACTTTTCAAATTCAATCATCGTTGAACAACAACATTAAAACGAAGCAGCTGTTCGAATTGCAGCTGGCCCGTTTGAATGTCGAAATGAAATCATGGAAGTATCCTCGAAAAGAAAAATTATATGAATGTTGCACCGATGATTATTCGCTCGGGTATTAGCTCTGTATTTGTTTTGAAGGCGGGAAGGTTAAAAACAATGAATCTCCTCTGAAACTCCTTAAAAATAGCTGAAATTCCTCTAAAACTCTGAAGCATTGGGGGTAGAAATGAAACCCAAAAATCGGATTTAGTAGATATCCAGCCGCGTGAAGGTTTCTGTCTTCTGGAGAGAAAATAGTTTTTTTTTTTTTTTTTTTTGAGAACAGATCCTAAACGTATTTTCGGTTAGCTCTATAATGATTTTTTTCCTCCAAATCCCGGAAGACAATAATGATTTCTTTCCTTTCTCTAAATCAATAACATTTTAAACAGAAGAAAACTCATGTTGAATTTATTAATAGTAGTTTTCTTCAGTTATTTTTAATTAGTCTACTTATTCTGTCAATTTTCTCGTGGTGACTAGGAAAAAAATTGGTCCTTTAACTTGTATTAATCGTCTTCTAAGAAAATTTAAGTGTTAAAGATTTATTAACGTTAAAATTTATTGATAGCCTGGTTCGTCCAGAACCAGCTCTAGATAGATCATCTCGTTTCTAGAGACTAAATCTGAAAACAGTTATCTGAACTCATAAACCGTATAAGTGATCTGGTTTGATAGGAATCGAATTAGCTTAATTAAGATTCGGATTTCCTTGCCCCAGATCACCTATAATAATAATAATATAAACTTCAATTACCCAGAAAGTCGTATGCGTACCGGATTTCTTCGAGGAGACATTGCCTGTTTGATTCATGATATCCATTAAGGCAAAGTGCATTTTGTGTCCCGCTTTTTTCCCCAAATGTGTTCTCGAAATTCGTTTCTAGGAATGTGACTTGGCCATAAATTTTGAGATGAATTAAAAGACGTTTCTTTCTGAACTGCTATTTATAGTACGTTGTCCATTAGAATTGTCGACAAGCACTATATTTGATATTCATTTGTTAACATAAATTTTTGGGGCAAAAGCTCAGGTCTCTCTAAGCGTTTCGAAGCACTTGGGAATTTGTGGCTTTCTGCAGGAGAATTTGAAGAAAAAAATCTTCAGGAACCTCTACAACCTCCTTTTCATTTCTAGACACTCAGAATTTGACCGAAAAAAAACCCATTACATTAAATGCAGACATCCAAAGCTGCATTAAACAGATCATCGTCGGATCACCTTCTGCCAAAGTAATTAGCTGTCTCCCATACGTTGTAAACTCTTCGCCGCTGCCGCCGCCCCCCTGGATGTCTGCTGGCCCGTTGTGCTGGTTTTTTCCCCGTCGGTTTAAGTTGGCAAGCTGCTGCTGCTGCTGGCCGCTGCCGAGAAAATGATGATCTTTGCTCGGGCGCATGTCTCGTTCGTTCGTTGTTTGTCGCGGTTTGTTGTGTTGTTGACTGGGACGACGGGGACGGCGGCGGCGGCGACCGACGTTCAACACACACAAACACACACACGGGGCACATGCGGTTGGCGGCGTTCCTGGCAGTGTCACCTGTGACGCGACATCAAATTTGACCGCTCACGTCTCGTTCACGTGTTGACAAGCGCAAAGATTGAAAGGGACCGATTAATAATAAAGAGAACACTTGACTCTTGAATTTCCACACACCGGCTCCTTAAAGACGAACACGAAACACTTTAAAAAAGAATAGTCAGAGTACTGTAACCGGAACCAGAAACTATGCAAACATTCTTCCCCTCAGGTCTTTTTTCTAGGCTTTGAAGTATTTTCATGGAAATCCTTTGAAGATAAGATTTAGATACCAGATATTTTAAATATTTAGAAATTTTGTTCTACAGAAAAAGATGCAGAAAATCAAGCGTGACGTCATCTTATTAAAGTTAAGGCACGTAGAGTTCGTGGATTTGATGGATTTAAGCTTAACACTTCGTAACCGTATACATTGACCGATTCAAAAAAAAAACGTCTTGAAGAAGGTAAAAAAAAATTGTGGGATTGAATATGAAAAGTGCATGTTTAAATGGAAGAAGAGTCCCTGAGTCTGAAGATTTCTGGCTAACCCTTGGCTCGTGAGGGTCAACGCAGGTCCCTTATCGTGCTTTAGAAGCATAATTGTGTTTGTCCGAATCCGAAACGTTTTGTGATTTGTCACAGAATCTGTACTATTTTGTAAACTTTTCGGATCTATGTTATCTGTTAATAGATATATACGGAAGGATTTCGTGGAGAAATATCAGTTTACGCTAGAAAACAGTTTATGAAATTGTAACATAGTGAATTCCCCCCTGAATTATTGACCTCTTCGAAACCCCTCCGAACGAACCCCTTAAATATGTTGAGTGGAATTTTCATGGATTAAACACTTTAGTGTTGAGTGTTCACCTCATTCATATTCCAGGGGAAATGAGCTGCAGCTTCGTTATGGATGTATTTAACCAAAGATTATGAGAAATATAATAGAAGATGTTCGGCGCAAAAACCTATTATCGGCAAACACCTGATAGTGACTTTTGATCCGATGTCAGCGTTATCTTTATAGGCGGTGATTTTTTAATGGGCTATCGGAAACAAGCTTTGGACACGGAACAATCGTTGAAACGTCATCGGAAACCACCGAAATTGATTCGATCTGATTGAACTTTTAAAAATGTTACAGAGAGATTCTGTTGGCGCCAATGATTGTTGCTGGGCTTCTCGGTAAAGTGGACGTTAAAGCAACCTCTACAGGATCCGGTGGTATCACTGCACTGCCACGTGCGGTTAGACATGGAACTGCGCTTGGAATAGCTGCACTTTATCCAAAAACTATGGAACCATTACGATTAGGTACGAAATTTTTATTGGATTCATTTCTGTTTTTTTTTTCATGATAATGTGGTAGATGTATTTTTATGGATGCAGTTTATCCATTACCAACCATCTGTATCTTTGCTGTCATCTGTCACTAGACCCACTATGGATCCCCCTATGCGGTCGCTAATTCATGCGACAGCTATTCAAGATGGTCGAGTCGCGAAACGATATGTTACTGACAAGGCCATCTAGGATCAAGGGGTTTGTGTGAACCGAAACGGGGTCATTTGAGAGCATCTCACGCTAGCAACGGAGCGCCATTGTGTGACCTTGGCAATCTGCCAGCCGCGCCGTCACCGGCTTATCCCGCTAACTATATGTCATTATGAAGAAGAATGGATTGCCGACATTGGCGATTTGCCCACGAAGAAATCTCAGGGCGAAATGGGAGAATGATGATCCTTCACTCGACCGCTGACCACAGTTTCCCACAGTGCAATTTTGCATGTACATATGGAATATATAGGAATCGACTGGTCTTTGGTGTGAGGTGCTCATTTTAAATCTGTTTCTGTAAAATACTAAGATTAAGAAGATATCCATTTTTGATGGATTTTTGATGCCAAAAAAAATCGAAGGGTAACTAAATTAATCCTGGAATCTGTACAGGACCCATCCACATGCAATGAATGTTCCGTGCTATTTTCTAAAATCTGTTATACATTACAGAATAATAGGGGGGATCATTCCGACCAGCGGATCATTCATATCTCAGATATCTATGTGATGTCTTTTGTTGATTTTACAGTGTAGGACCTGAATCGGGAAACAATAATGTTCAAACGACTCTCATGCTAGCTCTGACAGTTATATTTCCAGAAAATGTTTAATAACGCTCTCCACTTTTTTTTTGTGAAATATAAGATGGTGCGAAAATCATTCATTGTGGAAGGAAGGATCCTGTACAGATTCCGGGATCGAATTACTCGACTTTCAACAACTTCAAAGTACTCAAGAAAGCGCAACATAGCTTAAATTTCTTTCCTGGCCATGAGCGATGACTTTTCTTAGCAGAAAAGGTGCGTCATATGTGTGTAGAAAGAGTACACAGAAGGATGACTTATGATCTCTGTTCAGCGGTTTGCGTTTGATGAAATGAAAATTAGATTGAATGATGAATAACTTCCGCTCAGGTACAAGGTACCTGGGCGGTACCATGGTACATGACACTTGTTGTTGTTTACGCATGCAATAGGTTACCCAAAAAAGGGATTTTTGTTATCGTTACGCAGGCAGAAATTCGCTTAGTCTTCAGACAGCAGTCTAGTGTTGTCCAGGTTACGGTTAATTTTTTTTTTCGTCCACCTTAAAAATGAAGAATCAAAAAATACATTTGCGCCATGTGATACTTTGGGAATTTAAACAGGGGAATGCTGCGACTATGGCTCAAAAAATATGCAGTGTATATGGTGAGGGAGTGATAACCGATCGGGCGATTAGAAATTGGTTTGTCAAATTCCGTTCTGGAGATGTGACCTTGAAAGATGAACCAAGAAAAGGTCGCCCATCAAACTTCGATGACGATATTTTGAAGTCAATATTGGAACAAAATCCACGTCAAACAACGAGAAAGTTAGCAAAGCAGCTCAATACATCACAATCAACGGTTTGCCGCCATTTAGAGAAATGTATGCAAAAACAAAACGGAAATTATCCATGACTCAACCCTAATAATTTACTTGTTGCAGCTGGCCTATTAACGGCAGATCCTCGAAAGAAAGAACGCAGTAAGGTGAATCAACCTGGTGCACGAGCTAAATGGATTTGGTATGTAATAGTCTTTTTTTTCTTCACTGTTATTATTTTTGTTTTTGTTGTTTCTCTTTTTTTTTGTTCATTGGCCAAAAAGTCCTATCAAAATCTGCTTATTCTTTTTACTTTTTCGTCTTTTGTTTAGTTTCTTTTGAACTACTGCTTGAACTTCAAGTTTTAACGATCGATTGAGCAGTTTAATTTGATCTTTTTTAAATTCAACTTTCTTCCCTTTCTCTTCCCTTTTTCTTTCCTTTTACTTCCCTTTTTATTTCCATATTATCTTGAACTTAACTCGGTGCACAAATAACTTTTAAAAGATCGAACGTATTTTGCATTATCTGTGCAGAAGTGTTTTTGCAAACTCGGTTCCGTTTCTTTCTGACTCTTTCCGAGTGAGTTATTGATAATACACCAGCTGAACACAGCGGCACACTGCCAATTGCACTTTGCTGCATTTTTGCATGGGTTGCAGTAGCACGTAAACACGTCGATCAGCACGTAGCACAACGATGAGTGCAAAATGGGGGCTGAGGGCTGAGAATCACGAACAATATAGAAATTTGCCCGGGGGGAGGGGGATGAGATGAGTTGAGATGCGCGACCGTTTATACTATTACAAGTGGATTTTAGGAAGAAAAACTTGCTCTAATTTAAAATTAACGTTAGGAGTTCCGTGTGATCCTTGTTTCTATCATAATTTTTTTAAAATAATACTGCGAATTAAAAATAGAGATTATACTTATCCTATAGCACTGCTATCGCTTCGTTTCAATTTTCATATTCATACCGATTTCTGTTCTCGTTCACATGCATTACTAATCTCTTTAAACATCCCGTTGATTACAGATGTTGCATGCGATTAGATTCATATGCATAGCTGAAATGTGCACATTGCATCTCCTTTTGTTTGAAAGTTAAGCCCATTTAAAAACTGGACTATTCAAGGGAGGATCTTGTAGGATCTTGTCCTTTTACGGTCAAAATTTATTTAGATGCCTAAAGTTCTTTTTTTTTCATTTTAGTTTCACTCCAAACTCCGATACGTTTCAGTTTTTAAACAGAAACTCCTTATCACATACTTTTTCATCACTCCGTCACCGCTCGAAAATACTCCTATGAAACCCCTGCGTTTCATTCTTACAGGCTTCCGGATTGAAATTGGCTTTCAAACACATGTTCTGCAAAATGCGGTTTTCGTTGACTTTAAACTTTTAACATTTTTCTGTTTAAACCACGCAGTTGCAGGCTTTTTTCTTGTATTTCAGTTGCGAAGTTCAACTATTCTCTTGGGTTTTTTTTTTGCGTCGTGTGGACGTGAAATTCATATTGTTCAGTTTTTTTACACTACATTCCTCTCTGCATCAATTAGTTTTCAAGTTCTTTTTTTTCAAAACAACTATCCGTATCCACGAAATTCACAAAAACCCTTTCTTCTGATTATCTCCAAAGCATCGGCGCTGCTGTGGCGGCCGCGCGCAGATACGCTAATCCGACAGCACTGACCCCTATACGTCAGCTGATTCGGTCGCGATGTTCGGTCGTGAACCTCTTATGTGGTATTTTTTGCAGGAAACGTCGTTGAGTGGCAGTGCCCGGCACGCGTCTGGCCACGCCCATCCGGAAAGGACCGCGTGTATTTGTTTGCGATTACCAAGAGTCGCGACGCGGCGCGACCTGTCATCGTGGTGGTGATGTTGGTGTTGAAGGCAAACAAACGCAGTTCTTTTTTTTTCGCATAGGGCGTGTCCGCTTGTAAATGTTGCGTAGTTTCGAATATGTAAAAGTTGTTATCGAAAGTTGTTTACTAGTTGTACTTTATTGATTTGTTGAAGTGAAATCAGTTGAATTACGTGATAAAGAGATTAATTAAGAATTCTGAGGTACACAAATATATGAAGATAAAAACAAATTTTCACGAGATACAAGGAAAAATAATACAAGCAAAAAAAAAACAATACATACTACACATTTAAAAAAAACTACGAGGAGTAGTTACGGTTATTACTAGGTGGACTCCTGTAACTTGCCAGGATACTGTAATGTGACCTTTTTTGCGCGCGGAACTAATGTATGACATCACTCCAAACTAGTATGTAAAGAGCACGTGCAGCGAATTTTAGTCACACGTACAATTTTTTTTTAGATTGAAATAATAATTAAAAATAATAAAAAAAGAATATTTAAAACACGGCTTAAACTTCAGTTTTTCTACAATCAAGTTTTTTTTTTCTAGTGAACTTTGTTTGGTTTGGATATGGTTAGGTTCGGGCTTTCTTGTTTCAGTAAATTGGCAAGTCTCCAATATTTGCGTAAATTAGCATTTTCTAAAGATAAGCCATCGCACTTTAGTGTACGGCTACAACAGGCAATTTCTTGTGCAAATTATCCAATTGTTCTGATTTTTGCAGGTCCATAGAAAAAAAACGTTACCGAATGAATCACATCATTTGAATATTCAGTTGTCTGTTGGGTTAGGGTGCTTTTTTCCGTAGAATTTCCGTTAAGTGAGCAATGATGTTGATGTTTGAGGTCTTACGTTCCCTCAGTCATCAGGAGGTAGAATTACAGATAACGTATCCCACGATTTCCGATGCCCGGATCTCTCTACGAGAGGACATTCTTCTGTTGTTCGGAAGTATGAGAAAGGTCAATCTCGATTCATCTCAAAAACGAAGAAAAATAAAGAATAGAAATAGATGAAAACTAAAAATTAAAAAAAAATGAGTAGAAAGAAAGAAGTGGAAATGTGTAATAGTCCCTCTAAGTGATCTTGTCTTCCCAACTATGCAACTCATTACGGATGATAAACGGCGGGCAATGCGCAACTCGTCCGCGATTGTATGGGAGTGGCAGCTTCTACTGCTTATTTGAATGTTTTATTTAATTATTTATCTGAAAACACCTAAAAATGTGCACAGAAGGAAAACAAGAAGGAATAGAACTCAGTAAAATTTTACCTAAACTTTCTTATAGGCTCAGTTCCGCTTGGACGAGTTCCCGAGTTCTCCAGTGCAATAATTTGACAAGACGGGATCACATAGGGCTAATGTACACAACATCTTCTGGATTTTCGAGAAGAAATCGAGCGTGATGCCCTGATACTTGTGAACTACGCCTAATATACCTATCTACTCGTGGCAAGACCCAACATTTGAAAATCTCGAGGTCCCTGAGTTCCTCTGTCTTAAAATACGTTGCTTTATATAAATTATGTACGCGAAAGCGGCACCCATTCCGAAACATACTAGGTTTATTAATTGGTGAGATGAAATGTGATGCAACGAGTTTTTTTGTGGCGTTTTTCGTCGCGGGACCTATGCGTGGTTCCATAGTTTATGCGTTTACACAGCACAATCGTACAATTTAAAAAAAACCATACTGATTGCCCGCTTGAGGATGAACGGAGCTTAAGAAGTTAAGAAATAAGAGTGTAAGCGGAGGAGGAGCCAAAAAACCAGAAGTACGTATAATAGGTACTGTGGGGCGGAGCTAATTTAGTCCCACAACGAAAACTAAAGTTGGCATTGCTGTACGACTGTAGGATAGCTAAAGTCGGTACGAAGAAGAAAAGAAATTAGAAAACTGTTCTAATTTTCGTACAGCAGCACAAAAAGGATTGTATTCAAGATCCCATAAGACGAATCAGAACGTACTCTCTAAATTGGTTTCCTCCGGTTTTCCCCTCAGGACCCATGTTCATGCTTGTCGAATGTCATCATTTCAACGGAAACTTGTAGGTTGTGGAACACACACTACCTACACTACTCATCTAGGTCCCATCATATTGATTCTTGTAATCCAGACCGTATCTAAGTGCCAATCCATCACCCTATAGCAAGTTTTTGTGCAAATGCACTAAAAGTCTTCGACTTCCGCCTTGTAAATTATAAGTTAGTGGTAAGTGATTACAGAATATTTTTTGTGTATTTTCAAAATTCGATTCTTTTCTTCTTGGATATGTTTAATCCGTTCTTTCCTTCTTTCTTTTTTTTTTGTTTGCGGATGATCTCATCGTTTTCTGCTCAGCGTCTTTAAAGAGAACAGAGCATGCACATAAACACACAAACGCACACACAGTTCGACTATCTTATTGCAGGTCTCGAGTGGATTCTGCAATTCGCTGCTTAGCTTAACTCGTAGGTGTGTATGCGTTCCTTGAAAGTGCTATTGCTAACTCATTTACTCAGTCTAACAGAGTACTATCTAGCACTAGATCATGGAAAATTATTGATTTTATTTCAGAAGACTGGAATTTCCGGAATGAATAAGACTAAATACGAAACGAGGGAAGGTGGTGAACTGTTGAACGTTTTTTCATCAAAACATTAGTTCATGTATTGTTCAGAAGTTGAACTTTTGTTTACATATGTCTAGTCTTTGTTTTGATTCTATTCTTATTCTGCTTGTTACCTTCATTAAGTAGTCGCATATTTTCCCATGCCTCACTGTTGTGTTTCGTCTTTAAACTCATATTAGAGGAAGAAAAGAATGGGCTTTCCTTTCCGGGGATCTCAACGGAATTGAAAGCACGTGAATCTGATTATTTGCTATTCAGTTAGTTGGTTGATGGTATCCGGAGACTCTGGATAGGATACGACTGGGTCCAAGTTCAAGAAATAGCACGACGACCTTCAAGGACACAGAAGGAAACGGTAACTTGATAGTAATCGTGTTGATGGTTCTTTGCCAGGACGTGGCTGATTACTCGAATGGATGGAAGGGCGTGGGAGAGGAGCGGATATACTTGAATTTCGTGGTTGCGCCACCCGCGGGCTGGTACCGTGTGGTCCCGCCACGTGAGTTGTTATGGTAATGCAAAAGAGTGCAACTCGTGCACTCGTCCCCAGATTGCACTGTGCTCGCTGGGCTCGTTTGCTCGTTCGTGGTTCTCCGCGCGATCGTTCCTCAGCGACTGCTCTCTCCTCGCCGAGGCCGTCGTGCTGCGTGCGCGCAGACGATCTTGATCTCTTCCGTGCTGGTGGCGGTGTCGGGCTGCTGGTGTCGACGCGGAGGCTATTGACCGCCGAGCGGCTGCGACGGCCGAGCGTCCGGGGTCGTCGCGTCCTGGCACGCCCCGCCCAGCTGCGCGCCGCCAGATGGCTTTGCGGTGCGCTCGTGAACGGGCGCCGTCCCTGATGGAAGGCCCGCTGTTCGCCGCCGCGCCTCAAGCCGCCGCCGCCAGCTTCTTTGGCGCCAACTCTACCTCCACTGCTCAATCTGTTGCTGCTACTGCCGCCACAGGACCTCGTAATCATAGTACTGCCTCTAGGCACCTATTCTCTTCCAGCAATCCGTCCTCGACCGGCACCGAAGTGCTCGGAAATTGCTGGACCTCGGAGGACACTTGGCATAACGTCTACAGTTGGATTAATAGCACTCAGGTGAGCAGCATTCTTTGCACTTTTACCATTAATTACTCTCTATCATCAAACTAGGAATCTGTCCTGGACAATTGCAGATAAAATCCACATCTTTAAAGAACACTTCTGCTTCGCAATGTATTTCTTACCGTATCTGTGCCGTTACACCTGGTCCACGTTATCTTTTTCTCTTAGGAACCTGGTGAACAACAACTTTGGTTTCCTATCTCCTCGAAATGCCGCCAAGTAACACAATCTCATCCACTTTTATTGGTGAAATTAAGCCGACACACGTGCCATTCGGGCTCGGGCAATTATTTACGTATAAGCACGATCGTTTCCTGCACTTCCTGAATATCCACAATGATCAGTTTTGAAGCAGCTTTCGATTTCTTTTCTATGTTATAATCATTTATTTTCAGTCCTTTTCCACCTCTTCTCTCCAACTCTCCGTGAATAAAATTTTCACAGTGTCTCATTGGGGAATTAGAGACTTAGTGAAATTTCTAACAAAGGACTACTAATTTTATTGAGATCTCTCTTGAAATATCTTATTTCCAAAGATTGCGAATCTTGCGTAATCGTTGCAGGACCTTATTCAGTAGCTGCTTCTGCTACTAATGGTTTCCTCCTGTAGTTTATTTATTTTCATGTATTAAAATCGAAAATGTATAACGAAGGAAAATATTAGTGTTGGAAATTTCGAAATTAGTCACATAACACATTTCCAAATTTCCTCTGAAATATGGTATGGATATTTGTTCATGTGGAGATTTCATGATGTTTGTAAATTTTTTACTAAATTTACTATTCGTTTTCTTATTCCGATCCGAAGTTTTATGCGCGCCGAAATCCATTTTCCAATGAACTGAATACGTTTTTAAGCTGTCTGACCTCTTTCTGCTGTTCTAGATCGTGGTCATCGCGACATTGCATTCTGCTCTCTTTTTTTTCGACATTTGAAAACGTCCTTTGTGCTGACGTTTCAATGTGTTCATTTGTGCGTATAACAGATGTCTGATCGTGTATAACGGTTTTTTCCCCCTAAACCACAATTTTTCGCACGAAGAATTCAACGAAATAGCTTATTTGTGCGTACTTTATTCTAAATAGTTCCCAAATAGTATGCTGTAAATGCTGTTCAATGCAATCAATCAATAATCCCTGAATTCGTATCGATGTGATGGTGAAGTGAACGTGCAAATCTGCTTAACACAGCAAAAGTTCGTTGTATGCAGCAACGGAACGCCATTGGCGGCGCTTTTTTTCCATAGTGGGTTTTTTTTTCGCCACTGTGATTTTCCGTTGCACTAGGCTGTACTCTTGCGAAATGACGCGTTCGCGTTTTCGTGTTATGTCGGTGCCGCTGCTGCTGTTGCTCTCAATTCTCAAAAGCGATGCTGAGGTGAACGGAGACGATCTTTGATTGATGAGTGAGCCCGTGGTCGATACACCTCGGCCTCTCAATGTCAACGTGACGATTCAACTCGATATCATCTTGTGTCCAGGTGATAATTACATATTTGGCGCGATATAAATTCTTTCACGTGTATCCATCCTAGCTCTGGGTTTTTTTTCCTTTTTTTTCTCCTTTTCTTTCCCAAGAACTTTAATAGAAGCAATTTATAATTGTTTTTATTCTGATTCCATGCAGCCTTTATTACATGAACAGTTGTTCTAGTTTGACTAGTTTTAAGTGGAACATAGTGTCCTAACATTAAAGCAACGGGGTTTCCTGCTTGATGTTTCCATGTAGGAAAAAGAATACGAAATTCCACCTTCCTTCAATTCGTCAACGCTTTAATTCCGTTTGCTTCTCGATTTTTTTCTTCTTCGTCGATAAGCCAGCTGATGCTGTATTCGTAGGCGTTCAGGATCTACCTAGGATCGGAACAGGTGACATCGTGTTCTTTCTCTTCCCTGATTCTTTTTCTTTCTTTTTTTTGCCTGTTTATAATTTTTCCCTAATGATGAAACCGTCACCTCTCTTTTACTGATTTTTTGAAAGGTGCTGGATGAATTACTGTAATTCTGGATGTGGAATTCAAAATCCAGTTCATTGCACAGAATTCGCATCTAGGTTGAATCCATAGTGGTTGAGCGAGAGTTCGTAGTCGATTGTTGTAGTTAATGTGTTTATGTAACATTCATTCATGATATCTCTCAATATGAACCACTACAAATCCTACAGTAGTCTCAATCACTTTTTATTCTCGTGTCAGGACCTCGCTGGGTGTACATATACACTATTGGTAGTATATAAGGATTCTTGTGAACTAGGGAAAAGAGAGAAAAACCATGAATTTATCACTGCAGAAGAAATTAATCATAAGTTAATCATAAATCGTTTAGCAAAAGTACTCTACTGCACTCTCTAGTACTTGTTATCGTCATTCATTCATTTTTTTCTTCGCTTCCTCCTCTCAATCCGAGGATGATAGCTGAGAATATTTTTGTTGTTCATTTTTCATGGCTAACATCCTCCATTCAAGATATTCTCTTCTGTGTTTCTTTTCGATTTTCCGTGCAGGATCACCCTTTGACGTCGGGTAGTCAGTGGTAGTTTACGCAGACCCTACAGACTGTTACGCAGTTTTCAGTTTTTTTCTTGCCGTACAAAGCAAGCAAACGCAAAATTTTGAACTTTTATCGCATAATGTGTGTGTGTCTGTGTGCGTGTGTGCGTACGAGCGCATAAGGTTCATGTATCAATGACGACCTTCACGTTTGAATAGAGTTTTGTGTTGCGCTCGCAGAAAACTCGCTCGTTTACAATTCTCGATTCGTTCCCGCTCTTCACGACATGAAGTTTTGTAATTGCACTAGAAATACGTAACTGATTTATGTTATTGCTAATTAATATGACTACTAAAGAAGTGTTGTTTTCAGATGAAGGTTGACATCAAGAAAACATGAAAAAACATAAAAATAGCAGATGTATTCTTTGCATTAAAAAACAGTAGTTGTGCAGTCACGTAGCCTCTTATGGATTGACGTCACTTTTCTAACGTTATACTTCGTCACCGTTTAATGCCCAGCTGATTAGAAGAGCGTCCACGCTGAAAAAAAAGCGATGCAAGGGAAAAATCACTGATAGCGCTTAGTTCTTTCACATTTCTTTCCAATATTTCACGACTTTTTGTCCTAGTCAATTGTCCCTAACTTTCCTTTGACTTATTGGATGGTGTTAGTATAGTTAAAGTAGTTGAAATTTCATTACATCATTGACTTCAACGTAGTGAAAACAATTTCTTTTACCGATGTGGTCCTGATTCCAGAAATAGCTCCACACTAACAGAGCATATTTGGTCTGATTTTTTTCTTCAAATCTCTCTTTGCTTTGAGGACCACTGAGGACCACTTTTTTTCGTAGCTCCGTCTTTGTGAATGGACTAAAGATTTCACGAATTTCAACTCATGATTTGGAAATTTATCCAGGGTTTCAGTGAACTCAGGAGTCTCTAACTAGAATAACTGTGATTGGTTATCGTGGCTAGTACATGGTACATTCTGTTCATGGAAATCCTGTCAACGTTTGTTTTTGTTTGTTTAGACTTCTAGGCACAATCTTTTTTTTTGTGTAGAATTTAAGATAAAATAATTTCACACTTCGAGTCCGCCCTAGTGGCAACTAACCATCTTTTCATGGTCGTTAAATTGGTACCAGACTCACCTGGGGGGATAAAAACACTGAGTTGTCACACCTCCGGGTAGCCTCCACAACTATTTTTCAATTGAAGTGAACGTGTAGTCACATGGCAAACGCACTGATTAACGTCAGACACTTTTTATCCTTCTATCCTTTCATTTCACATGTCCCCTGATTCCTTAACCTAACATTTTTCAGAATTGCAACGATTCCGAAGGCGACAGCGTACGCTCATCCAGCTCTTCTCATCTACAGTCAAGCCCAAAACAGTCTGCATGGCCAATTGATGACTCGCACCTCTTCGAACCTCTTTTTGACTCCACCTATGCGCATTTGAACCAGGATAGAAAACATTTTGATGTCACCTTTGACCGCCCTACAGCACGTCAACCAACGCCACCGGTTGTTGCAAAACCATGCGCTGAATATAACCTCATCCAGGAACTGCTGAAATTGAACATCCATCAGCCAGCTGCTTCTGAATGGGGCCTTCCAGATGCCGGTCTCGGTCATCGAGAGGCGGCGGCAGCAGCCGCATATCGCCCTACTCCAATCCAGAGACCGCCGCAAGTGGAAGCTTGGAACACGCGACAAGAAGAGCAGGACGTGTTCTCGCAAATGAATAACAACGATATGAGCTACTTCCTGCCGCGTCTCAGCCAACAAGTGCAACGTGAAGCGATTTTGAGACGGAACAATGCTGTTATGGAGTCGCACGCAAGACTCGAGGAGTGCTGTGAGGAGTACCGTCAACTCGAGAAGGAACGTAAGCAAACTGAAGCCGAACTGGCCAGACATAATCTCGGCAAGAAGATTAGGTATGTGGATTATTTGTTTGTTTGTGAAGAAGTTGGTCATTGTTTCGGGGGGGATTCAGCAGCAGTTTTTCTTTAGAAGGCTATTGTCCACTCACGACACAAACTGGTTGTCAGACATCCAATTACGGTGCGCATGAGTGGACTTCGAACGGATTCTTGTCATATTCGTTCCTTGACGTTTTGAGGACATTTCAAAACGCATAATGATGTTATCCTTCCAATCTCTGGGGATGTGTTTTACAGTAGAATAGAAAAAACGATTAGTATAAAACCGCGGCGACAAATTGTCATTTGAAAGGGCTCTTAGCAAATCCCTAGCATATTTCCAGAGACAGAATCCATTTGGAAATCCAAAAATGTTCAGAGTATTTTGATTTGTTGCGTAGAGGACCTCCTCTTGACACTTTTTTTTTCGTGTTTTTCCTGGTCAGTATGGCATTTTTGCACATTCAAGCGAATATTTTCGAATGGCTAGTCAAACAAGTTACTTATTGCTAAGCCCACATTAACCCATAAAACCTTACCAACCGTTTGCATGAACAAAATCATTGCTAAGACGAAAACCCGTTGTTACGTCATCACCAACCTAACCAATCAAGCAGCACAGCACAAAACCACTGATATGCACTCTTTTCCAGTTCCTCCAACGGTCTGCCAATTCCACGTCTGCCCACTGCCCCATCACGTGTGGATCGGCTTATAGTGGATTTTTTCCGTGAACATGCTCGTATCACGACGCTGTTATCGAAGATGGAACAACTTCGAGGTGCCCCATTACCAAGCCCAGTTCATCAGGCACTTAAAGGTACACCTGGACATCCTACCCGTCTTATACAACTTTTTTTTCTCATGGATTATGACTTTCCAGAATTGCTCGAAGCTGTCACTGTCCTACAGCATTGCCGTCATCATGAGCGTACAGCAATTCTGCAACAGTTACGCGGTGAAACAGTGAGATATGACGAGGAGAAAGGTGATAGTTTGATGGATTTTTCATGCATTTCCTTCTATTTTTGCTGCTTCTCTAATTTCTATCCCATCATTTCATTATCTCCTGCAGCAGGCAGAATTTTTGCAAACAGCTAACGTTTTCTGTTCTTATGGCAGTACACAAATCGAATTAATAGACAATACCTGTGTAAAGACTGCTGCTCACATGAATACCACTTGATAAAGATTATGATAAACAGACGTCGATTACCTCACAACGTAATACTAATTATTGTATCTCCTTGTAAATTTTCAGAATTACTCTTATTAGAACGTATAACCGTATAACAGAGAAAAAGCGTCCAAGCTCAAGACATGGAAAGTTCCATTAGGAAGATTTCTCATGCGTTTCCTTCTCTTTATAAGTTTTTTTTTTTCGCTGTTCATCCTTAATGTTATTATAGCGGCTGGTTTGTCTCTGAGGCAGAGTTTCCAAATAGGCATTATTTGTTAGAATATCGTCTACTGCAATTCCTTGATTTTGCAATACAAGAAGCAGTAAAAAGTACCTGTTACTTACCCACTGTTTCGATTTTTCTCCTGTGAAGGACCTTATTTTTTCAAATTGCTGTTTACAAACAATCAACAGTGCTCTTTGTTAATTGTATGGGATTGGGAATCATTTTAAATTGGAACTTTTAACGAATAATGCACAAACTCTATTGGAGCTCGAGAACATGGCGGCGCCAAAAAAGTGGTAGCGTCGCAAGATTGCACGATTTATAGCGTGCGTGCCGAAATGTTTCAACGAGTGCAATATCCGTCCGGTGCGTAGGGAAATGAGCTGTCAGGAGTATAATTGACTGACTGTTAGAACCTTAATTTAGCCTTAATTTCTTCAATTACCATTCTCCTAAACCTAATATGTTAATGTGCTCATTTCAGAAACAGCTAGTCTGACGCAGGCGTTAATTGCCGTGCGACGAGCTGCATGTCGAGCACGTGCGGTAAATTGGTGCTCTTTGGTGTGGACACTTGGCCCAGAAGATGTGGTGCAGAAATCGCAAGTAGAACGCTTGGTCGCTTCGGATTTCTCGGTTGGACCGCCACCGATCCGTCCTCGTCCGCTGAAGAACTAATACGCGACCGCATTCATTCATTACCTTTCTATGCATCGAACTCTTATAACTATTCGCAATTTCATTGTTTCTTTTAATTATGAGACAGTTGTTGTACTTGTTCGGCCCTGATCGCGACTTGCTCCTGTTGTTTTAGTAGGCACATTGTGTTCGCCTACGATTAGCAGCCGTGATTCGGGTGCGTGTACGTTTGTAGGCAGAGCCGCCGTTGTTCTGTTCTGGCGCCCATTCCCTGTATATATGTTGTAAAACGGTATGTGTGTGAGTGTGTGTTGCAATTCGTTTGTCGCGAATCGCGCGAATCCGATCGCTCGATTTCCCCATTTGTCGCGAGTTTCGTAGTCTGTCTAGCCATTGTAGTGATCAGCCGTGGTCCGTGTCACCGGTGTAGATCTTACGTAGTACTCCCTCGGCACCCGGTTTAGCTTCGAAAATTACTAGTTACAGCGCATCCTCCGTTTTCTCCCGACGAAATCATATTTCTTCTGTGTCTTCCCGCTATTTTATTTTAATTTTTTTTGCTAATAACATCCTGTACTTTGTTTGGATATTTTTGTTCGGGCGCAGGTAGCAAAGTAATAAACAGTCATAGTCGGTATTGATCAAATTCAATGGTTTCAATGGTTGGATCGACTCTTTTACCTACAAATACACGAGGATCTTCTACTTCTTCTGAACTCCGAAGTTTGAGGGAATTAGAATTACTAAAATAGAGATTAAAGTTCTGTAGACAGCTTTATTTGCACAACTGAATTCGAGATTCTTCGCTGTGATCCGTAAAATTACGGACAATGCTGCTGCACAAACGAATGACGACGACCATCGTAGAAAGGTTGCATTTACTCACCAATGTAATTCTTATTTTATTCCGAAATGAATATCTATGAAGGAGGAAAGCGTAGAGTCAATGACTACAGTTTATTCTATACAAACACTCTAGATACAGTATGAGAAAAAAGTAAATAAACGAGAACTAAAGTGCATCAGCATCCTCGTGCGTGGTAACTGTTTCGCAGACGTTCGGAGTTAGTGCTTCGTACAACATCGCGTATTTTACAATCGTTTCGAAGCACAACTGTCGAACATTTAAGTTTTTTCTTTCTTTGTTTCTCTGAAAGTAGCGTTACACACATCACGGCGCAATACATATGCGTCACATATTGAGCTTACGATTATATTACGTGTTAGAGAAGTACGGCTTCTTCTCGCGATTGTATAGAATTCGTTGGCCGCCGCTTAGCAAAGCAAGGATGTGCAGCGCTTTTTTTACCCATGAAGTTACCATTGCTTCATTTAAGTTTCAAATGATATGATTCTCAAAAAAAAAGGGAGAAAATGTGCTGGAATCCACCATATTTTGACACATCGTTGAATCCATTCGTCGAAATCATCATACATCCCCGCACGCTTATCTCCGGCGATTTTTCGTTTCATTTAACAAGCAAACAAAGAGACAGCAAAGAATGTTATTGATATTACGTTTCGTGTATGTTTGTACGTTGATATCTGTCGGATGTACTTTGGTCATCTAGTACAATCTGTTAACCGCACACTATTCCTATGAAAATACACGTGAAATGTTCTGTTCCTCTCAGAAAGTAGAGCTTCTCTATTGTATCCAAAACTTTAAAAAGGTTCTATAACCTTTTTTTAATGGTAAGGAAGGGTTTTAGAGGTCAAGTCTGAGGTCTTAAGATCCTACTAAGAAGTTATTGTCTCTTAGATTTTCCGTGTACCGCCGACATCTTCGTCTCCAAAGATTACAGCTGTAACGAAGTCTATTTCGAGGTATGTGGACGAGTTTTCACTCCGTCTTTTCACTCCACTAGTACGTCCAATGAACGTACATATGGATATATCTATCACGTGAGGATTTCGGATGGGAGTACTGTAAGTGTCGTTTATTGGATTAATCTGAAGTGTATTACTCAAGGAAATAAGACCGAATTCAAGGAGTTTTGTGCGATACGAATTTGTGTTCGTCCAGTCCACATACGTATGTCGTCCGAATCCATTAGAACCCCACGATGATCTTGTTATCGTTGCTGCCTCCAAATTTACACGAAGAATGGTGATTTTCGATGAGAAATGTGGGAACGATTAACTGAACTACAACACTTAACCTTAATAAAGGGGTTCTTTCCTTATTAGGGCCAAGTGCTGTAGTTCACATCATTGTCTCCTTTTTTGTTGTGAGGATTATGGATTGAGTTCCACAACTTTCCATACGAGTTCGATGAATTCAATGGGAACAGTTGGCTCGCAAGCAATTCAGTGAACGTTTTCAATCAGTGAAACTTCCATTTATATGGGTTTTTTTTTGTTATGGTGCCCTCGTTGTATATGACACAGTTTTCACTGCCGAATATGGATTATGAGGCCGAAGTGTGATATGACCTCAAAACATGGATTTATGGGCAATGGACTTTTTTTTGTTTTGGATAAATCTTCTATCATGTATATTACATGGATTACAGGGGTTCAGCTAAATGGTACTGAAGATACTGGTGAGCACTATGCGTTTGTTCTTCTTTGTTTGTTTTTTTCTTAAAGAAAACTGTTATACATCACCATAGATCGACGATGAATTGCGATTTTGCTTTGCTTTAGAAGATATTAACTTCTTCTTTCACATGTTGTGTTCCGTTTCCAAAGAGAGAGTGACTCTGTCACGAGAGTTACTACTCAAGTTCTTTGAAATCACCTTAGATTTTATAAGTTGTGAAAATTGTGTACTTTTCGCACTAAGAACAAATGTCGAAAACCATTATTTCAACTTTAGCCTTTTCCCTTTACTAAACAATACCATATATTTTAACTAATACAGATTTCCAGACATTAATAATTTCATTGGATCTTTCTGGAAGCGGGAAGAAGTAAGTACAGTGATTTTCATGTGTGTAGTAGAATAATCGTCATCATCGTCATCATCTCCAACAATCCCAACATTGTTGTGTAGGTTTGCGCGTTTTTATTTACTTGCCTATCTGTTTGTTCAATGCCGTCATCTTCGTTCGCTCATTGCGGATGACGACATCGATAATCAAATGTGGTTGTTGTTGATCATTAATTTGCTTATTGAAGTTACATGTATTTTTTTTGGAGGAACGAAAATTGTTAAAATTGTTATATAAGAATCACTTTAACGCCGAAACAAAGGTGTGACGTTATTTTCTTATTTTTGATGAGGATTTTACGCAAGTAGGTGATAAAAGCGTAGGTAGTACGAATGTGCAGTCTGCAGCCAAAGCGTTGTCAGCAACGTATGACACCCAGAAACTGTCAGTAAACTAGATTAGAAATGAAATCAACTAAATAAGAAGAGTCTTTCTGCGACAGTAACGATGAGAGTAAAAGTTGAAAACATGTCACTTACAAATCATCGACTGGGCTGCGTAATGTTTTCGTGAAACATTCCCATTGTTATTGTCTCCTTCCTCACCACCTCCGACCGTCGGCTTCCATCCTAGATTGTGGGACCTTGTTGATGCTAAGTAGATCCTAGATCGTGGAACCTTGTTGATGCAGACGGTTTCGCTAACTGATTCCACTTAGCGCTCCTTCATTAACTTCTTAATCCTAGTATCCTAGAAAAGTATATTGCACCTCAGATGTTGAGTTGATTTTATGATATATGCATTTGTAATTGAAACGTATGAAAAAGAATTTGTGAGCTCTAAAAACCTTCAAAAAAAAAAGGAGGTGCAAATGAAGTTTCTATTCACTAGTTCAAACGAAAACAATCAGATGGATCCATCCAATTCTGTCACTTTTCTTTGTGTTTGGTCTTTCGTACGAATGATAAGAATCTGTAAACCCACTGAAATTGTTTATTTCTCCGCGTAAACATGCTAGTCTGCATCATCTACTCTTTCAGCGTGCCCGTTTAAAATCTGAAATGAGCTAGTCTTCATCTAAACCAATCTAGAAATCTGGGCATTACATCGTGAATGTGGAAGCATACCAGACAGTAAATCCATTGTTTTTATTTTATATAGTAAGCTAAAACAAAAGATTCGCGGGAAAATGTAGTTGGGGGGACACTCAGTGGCGCCTTTATTTCCCGACGCTCTAACTTACTTTTTTCTCTTAGTAACTTTAGTTTACATGTCATAGATCCTCTATGACTAATGCTTAGGCCTTAGGGCCCCGATTGATTTGATTATTTATTTCGAGAAATAAGGACGTCACTGAGTGCCCCCAACTACATTTTACCCAGATCTGCTCCATGTTCAAACTTATTATGTTTTGTGTATATGTTATGGTGTCACAGGCTGATGTGTGTTGTGTAATGTTATGGTTATATGTATTTGATCCAGATCTATCCAAACTAATAATTGGGCCTTTTCTGATAAATAGTCCCCACTGCAGGTCCCATCGAGAGTTCAGTCAATTGGGCGACACTTTGCTCAGTGGCTGCCATCTCTAATCGGCAGTAGGCATCAGAGCTACACTGGCGCTTGGCTGCACTCATCGTGATTTGTTTGAATCAGTTCTTTTCTTTCTATGACACTCTCTAACTTGATAAGTGTTCTTGTTTTTTTTTTGTTGTATGTAATTTGTTCCTCTCGTGTTAGCGTTTTCTTGGTCAATGCTCGGTACGAGCTACTATTAACTAGCCATCAAATACAATGTACTTTTAATTGGTTGTCAGAGATAGTTCTGTTTGATAATGCAATTTCGAACGGCTAGTGAAACATCAGAATTCGAAGGAACCTCAAAGATATTCCATGCTAATTTTTTCCAACCCATCTTAAACATGAGGATAAAAGTGGTTGGTCAATTTGAAGGGTGGCATAAAGTATAAAGCGTCTGGCGTTAATCAATCCGCTTGGGATGCGCCAACGTGTTCACTTCAATTTAGAATCGTTTGGGGTTTATGAACTTGTAACTTTATGTGTAACTGACCTATGCAGTGACTTGCAGGACTAGCCAATCTATAAAGTCAGTGTTTTTATCTTCCCAGACAAGTTTGGTACCAATTTATCAGCCACAGAGGGATAGAAGAATTGGTTCACATTAGGGCGGTTTCGAACCATCGATCGATCGTGCAATCACGGCGCAACCTCTTACCGTATGCGCTACTGCTCTACACCCCACCCCCTCCCCCTAAACCCTGCATACCGCAAAATTGACGATGTTGAGAACTCTCATAGATAATGTAGGGTTTAGGGTGTAGATTACGAGTGCGAGTGCGTTTACGTTCAGTTTCTGTTGATCTTCCTGGAAAATTGCGTGGAAATCCTATATGTCTATAATATATAATATAATCTATAAATCTATAATATATTGATCATGAGAGATCCCAACATCGTCAGTTCTGTTGCGCTTAAAGGCATCACCCTACGAATCTGGAGTGCTACGGATTTTCGGTGGAGTATTCGTATACGAGTCATAGATTATGGGGAGGAGGGTGATTCCGTTCACTTCTTCCTAATTGCCGTAGAAAACGACCCGGAAGATACGGCTTCATATTTTATTTTTACTTCTTATGAAATTCTATTTCTTATTTCTTCTTACTTTTCTTTCTTTCATACTTTATTTTTTATTCTTATTATTCTTCATCACTATTTTCTACAAAGAGTTCGATTGGAGCGCGCCAGCCCTGTCCGGCGCCGCATCTTCCGGGCCGTTTTTTACGGCAATTAGGAAGAAATGGACCACCCCTCTCCATAATCTACTATCCCGTATACGAATACTGCATCTGAAATCCAATCTGAAGTACTACCTCAGATTCGTGGGGTGATGCCTTTAAGAAATCATGGACTTCATGCTCTCATTGTAAAACAGCATATAGTTACGTTAGAGCTACCTGAAGCTTAGCGCAGTTGCATAAGCGTCTGTGCTGAAAGTGGCGCTATGAAGCTAGCGGCTGCGATCGAAATGGGACCTTGCTCCTTTTGCAGTCTGGCTGCAGCAAGTGAGGGTCCCGCTTCGATCCCGACGACTAGGTCCACCGCACCACTTCGCTTACACAATTGCGATAGGCTTCAGGTCGATCTGACCCCATATATCGAATCCATATGTATATGTACGACAAAAAATCATATTCTGTACATTGCTTAGACGTTATTCACCACTATTTTTCTTTTGGAAGGCTGTTAACTTCCACACTACCGTGCCGTACTAATTCAAGGGCAGTAAGTAAGCGCATGTGTAACAAAACCAAATGTAATGTTGGACCGTGGAAGACCCAATCTCCTGGTGGCGTTCCGTTGTTGGGTCTGCGGGGTTTTCGTTGCGAAACGCACATTTGCAGCGTCAGTATAGCATCCCAGCAACGCGCACAGAGATCAAGTGATTTTGATCCGACTATATTCATTTCAACGAGAATGATAGATTTGTTCTACTTCATGGTTTTAGCTATGGCAGGGCGGAACTCATCCACCTTCACAACAAAACACGGATTGATCGAGAGATCGGCGCTACGTCCCATGTTTCTCATGTCTATTCCCAACAAATGCAGTGAGGACACGTGCACTTCGGAACATTCGCTTCAACTAAGTCTCCAGAGTGTTATGCGCTCATTTGTAGACGAGTAGTTCAGATGTTCATTGTTCTGTGTGACTACACTTGTCATTCCTCCATCATAAATCAAAATTCCTGACCTAACTGTATGTTCTGCATGAATAATTACCGTTTGGACACTTAAAAAAAGGCAGTTGTTAAGTACAAGGTGGTGAGTATCCAGCGCAGAGGTCGAAGCAGTGCTGACAAAGTTCCAAGGTTACCTTAACGCTCCACAGATAGTATTATGTCAGCTCTGAGTCATTACGTAGAAAGAGATCAGTGCACTTCCTATTTGTAACTGATGAGTGGATCCATCAAACATACGATAAAGGGCTAAGTTTCCGATTATAAACAAAACAGAAGATTTGTAGATTTAGAAGAGAAAATACATAGAAGAAGGAAGAAATGGTATAGAAGAAATCAATCAAACGCATATGAATTTCTGCATGCATGCCAACCAGCTACAAACTAGATGCCCTATGTTTAGCGGTGGGTTGAAGAAGCTGCAAATTTCTGTATAGATATTTCGGTCCCATTTCATAAAGTCAATAAATTAGAGTTAGTAAAAGTAGATGAGATGGACTGAAGTACTATCGTATGATTTCGAACTGAAATCTAACGACATCGATGAGAAACGTTGTAGACCTCAGTACAAGCACTTATATGAGGTTCTAAGAGAAGGTCAAAATGATTTGAAGCACGGTCCAGTTACGTAAGCGGCTGCGCTCGAAGCGTTGCGGTGGAGCGTAGCGGTTGGCATCAAGTGAGGACCCATGCTAGCATCTCTCATCGCTGCAGTTATCGCAATGGTCCCAGCTCGGTTCCAACCGCTATCTCCACCGCATCGCTTAGAACGCAGACGCTTACGCAACTGCACCGCGCTTCATGTTGTTCATGACCCGACTATACATTTACTCGTGTGCATCTACTGTAATTGAGCCAGAAAAGTCCGAATAGAGAGGGAATTGACTAAGAGAATGCATAGCAGTTGAATTCGAAGATTTATCATGTGTTTAGACAGACAGTCGGGCTAATACGTGCTTGCATGTATGCGTGCGTGCTTGCGATTGGGATCCTTCTGTATCGATTGGGAACGATTGCACTCCAGGCACTATCCATCATCCATTGATCACTCCATTAAACATCAAGAATTTTTCGTCTCAACTTAGTGCGATTGTTCTTAATCGATTGAGAGGAAAAAAAACACTTTCAACTGCACATTTCAGGTTAAATTGTGTAAATGCACCATATGTGTTTGATTTTTAAGGCGAATGTGAAGCGACGCTGCTTGTCTTTCCTTAAATTCCTAGCATGCACAGTTCGTTGTTGTCCTAACCCACGATTCTTTAATTTCTTATAGTTACTTATGTTATATCTCAGAAGATACATCTAAAGTAGACTAAGACTAGAGTTCTCATATCTAGTTAGCCATATAGCAGTCGATATCACGCTGCTGACCTAATGACCCCTTATTTTATCGTGATTTTGATAAGAAGCGTAGTAAACAGTTGTGGAGAAGAATGGGGTCGATACATACATACACACATACACATATACACATATACACAACACAGCCGCGACAATCTGTCGTGTATTTGTGGCGTGTACGTGCGAACACGCGTATTGACCGAATTTGCGCGCAATGCTGCTAAGCTGCTGTTTGTTGATACGCTTTATGTGCTGGCGATGTCGTTTTCTCATTCCGTCCGTCTGATTTCTGGATGCTGATGTTCGGATCATCTTGAAGAGGGCAAATCTATTTGGTGTGGGGGGTCTAGAGGAGAAAAGAGGGGAACGTACGGCAATAATCCCATGAATTCATTTATTTCGTTGAAAAATGAGAAGAAAACATTAGCTAACGGTAAATTTGCCTAATCCATGTGATTTTTCGTAGAAATTCTGAAATTAGAATTTGTTTTAATATTCACTGTTCTTGCTCTTTAAGTTTGCTACATTAACGATGCTCATATGAAGTAGAAAGTTTTGTAAAAAGTATTCTAAATTTAAAATAGTCGAAGAAATTCTCAATCAAAGTATTCTAAATTTCAAATAAAAGGACATACTGTCGAAGAAATTCTCAATCAATCTTCTTAATCAATATCAAATCGCTCGGAATGTGTCACTGCGTTTCACACCCACTTCAATTCAGAATCATTTGAGGTTAAGGACTAGGTGTTTAGTCTACGCAGTGACTGGGGTTGCTAGTCGTTATGTCAAGTCAATGTTTTTATCCTCCCAGACAAGTCTGGCACCAATTTATCGATCCCGGAGGGATGAAAGGCGTGGATGGCACTATTACGGTTTCGAACCATCGATTGATCGCGTGGACACAGCGGAACTCCCAACCGACTGCACCACCGCATCCGGCCCCTTAAAACCTAAGCTTTACTCTCTTAGAGTGATCCATGACATGTAGATTAAAGCGGGGAAAATGTAGTGGGTTGATGGCACTCAGTGGCGCCCTTATTTCTTGGCGCTCTATCTAACTTTTTCCTTTCATACGTCCTTTCATGTTGCAGATCCTCTAAGACCAATGCTTAAGTGTTAGGACCCGATTAATTCACTTATTCGCTTCCAGAAATAAGGGCACCACTAAGTGCACCCTCTCCTCTCAACTACATGAGGTGTGACGTGGATTGACCCTGCTACTCTGTAATTTTCTTCTTTTCATTTTGTCATGCTTACCCACAATTTTTGCAAAAAAAAAATTTGAAGGAAATTCCTATTGCAGCTTATAATTGAAGGCAACTGTTAAATAAAATCTACGTAAGTATTTGTAAGTAAGTATTGAAGTAAGTCTCTTTCACTTTCTCCTCCTATGTAGTTTCCAAGATGAACTACTTATATTACATATTCCTATTCCAAAGTCTTTCCTGATTGATTCCTGATTGACTTTGATTTTTCGTCTTTTGCGGCGTGAATCGTGATGGAAGGAATTCGGAATAGATTAGGCTTTCCACCTAATATCCTAGCTAACGTATTTATTTAGACAATGGAAGTTTAAGCATCGTCGTTGATCTTTCAACTTTCTGGGCACAAAACTTAAATAACGAACGAATTTCCGGGAACTTTGTTGAAGAATTTTCTCATTTCAACCATATCGAAATGAATTTTGTACTTCTAGAGACGTTACCGCCTATAATTGCATGCGTTCTGCAAGGTAATATCGTTATTTCGTTTCTTTTTCTATTGTTTCAAAATTTATGAAGAAATTCATTCTTGTTCTAGCACGTTCTTTTTCCACCTTTTTGCGGCTTATCGTCTTCAGTTATTGGCCATTTTGACTAATCTTTTGTGATATGTAAGCGCATTTGATTCTTCGTTTTTTCTTTTCCTTTTATTTTGTTCGTAGTGATACTGGTTTAGTTGTTGGTAGACTGATCTTCGAGCGTTTTCTGCTGCATTTGTGTTTGTTTTTATGTTTGTTTGTTGCGATCGTTCTGCAACGTTCTCCCTTTCACTTTCAAAATATATGCGATGCACTTTCTGTGGTTTTAGCGTTATTTTATTCTTTTTGTTTTCTCTGATCAGCGGAAAAGTTCTTCTGCTCATGACTAATGACACATTGCTGCAGTGGCCCCCGCTGAGATTTCCAGCAAAGTGCATGTTTTTGTGCATTGATTGAAACGTCGTGTAGTTAAGCGGGTAGTCCCATAAACGTCATGCTATGTGGCATTGGTGTGAATTCGATGGAGAACCTTGTACTTCCATCCAGCTTCATAACTTTTATCTCTCGATTTTGTGCGGGTACATAGTTTTTCTTCTTTTTTTGATGGAATCTGCACATATCTTCGGACAGCATCAGTAATTTGTCGACATTTGTACAATAGTACAATACATAGGAATTAGAGAAATTCCTATGTATCGTCCAAGGAGATCAATACTTAAGTAATATTTGCCGCCGCTGCATACCTCAACTTACTTCAAGCACTTTTGTGTGACTTTTTTGCGTACTCATGTTCTCCGCATATTCACACTAGTGGCCGTTCGAATCGGCATGGGACTATCGCGAACTGCAACGTTGAGTGGTGCTACCATGGGTCTCCACTCGATCCTAACCGCTACTCTCCACTGCACTGCTTCGAGCGCAGCCGCTTACCGTTCTTCAGGCCGTTTTGATCCTACTATATGTCTCTCTCACCGAATCTCACAGAAAAAAAACGCAGACCTCTTTTTTTTTCTTTTTTTCTTCTTTCTGACCATTTGCTAAATCGTAGGGTTTTCCTTTTTTGCGTCTATGTATGTATTATGTTGCTTTGCAGATGACGTTAACCGATGAGGTTCTTCCCTATTTATCATTCTCTGCAATTTGTTCTACAATTGGATTATTTTTATGCGGCCTTCAAATTTGTTCACGAATTCGTGAACGTGGTACGACTGAGGGTACCGGATCTGCACCATTCCTCATCGCATTTATATCATGCGCATTTTGGTTACAGTACGGCGTACTGAAACAGGATAATGTTGTTATTCTTGTAAATGTAGTTGGAGTATTATTGCAAAGCAGCTATTTGATGTACTACTATTTGATGACAAGGCATACGGTAGGTTTTTCCCTTTAAAAGTATATTTGTACTTTATGTGTACAATTTTCTGATTAATGTAGTCGTTCTGAAGGAACCAGTTTTTGTTGGTACTCCAAGTGCTGAGAATCTTATCACCATATTAATTAGAGTAATATGTATAGATAAGATAACACAGATTAGTACAGTCTGAACTCACCATCAAGGACATGGGCTAGATCTGAATATTTAAAGGTGGCATAGCTCGAAGATGACGACGTTGGAAACTGTAGGAAAAGGTAGGGCTAGCTGTATAAATTACGAATATGAGCATGACCGCACTCAGTTCTCCCTTATCGTCTTCAAAAATGGCGTGGAAAACGACCTTCCTGTACGAATTTTGCAATGAGGCACCTCATAACGCCACATTTGTGGTTGTTGTCTGACGCGGCGAGTGTGCAGGGATGACGCATTGTATAGTAGGTGTAGGTAAATTCCTACAGGAAATTTCTGTCTCCCACGCCGTTTTTAAGGGCAAGTAAAGGCGGCGTATCAAGAAAATGACGTAGTACGGAAACTACAGGAAACTCATAAAGTTCAAGCTGTAGATTACGGAACCCACTGTGGCTCCGCTCAGCTTTCCCTAATCGTCGTTTAAAAAGAAACGTGGCATGGGAACAGCGTTTCTTCCTACGAGGCCCGTTAGGACACCTCTCATTGTACACACTCCGGTTCCCTCAGCGGCCTATTCATTTTGGTTTTACTTGAATAGGCTAGCGAGGAGGCATCATTGATCTTCAAACGCCCGATCGTGGACGCGACGCGTGCACTGAGGACACATTCCAACTTACCTCGTAGAATAAATCCAAGTCTTCCACGCCGTTTTTTTTTCTCTTGAGGAAAGTTGAGCGAACCCACGCTGGGTTCCATAATTTATAACTCGAACTTTCCGGTTCCCTGGGATTTCCGTGCTACGTAAATTTCGTGATATGCTGCCTTTAAGGGAAAATGACCTAACCCTATCTTTTGCTGGACCAACATCAATTTCGTAGTATGTTTAATGTTAAATTGTGAAAAACATCTGGTGCCTGCTATAAAAGCCTGGACAATTTTACATAGAAAAAATGAGAAAAATGTGAGAAATGATGATCAAAATTCATTTCCATCTTCTAATTACGTACTAACCTTCCCATGATACGCTTTTCATTCATCTCTTCAATATGAGATTTCCTTCGATTTTTTCTGTTTTTTTGTTTTGTTTTGTAAGTGTCAAGAGTCTCCTGTAAGACATTTTCTGTGGCAAGAGGTAGGTAATTCGGGAAGTGAAGCAGTTTCTACTTCCAAATTCAACAGTGATGTGTTAACTTTTTAAGATACACTTTTTTCTCGCTTAAAGCTGCTCTATTACTTTACCTTTTACCTTTTTCTGTAACGCTTAAAAATACTTTGCTCTTTTATCTTTACTGGTTCTTTTCTATATGAAGGTCTTTTTAATTATCTATCCATACTGAAGAAGCCTATAAGTTGCTTAGGTGGATTCTTATAAGCAGATCGCAAATTTATTTTCGAAGAGGATATTTTGCGTCGAGTTTTTGTTTCTCATGGACGTGTTTACACGTCGATGACGTCCTGCCGCAATACTGTCACCATCAATGTTAGAGCTACAAAAACTATTGCTAGATTTCCGTTCGTTCGCACCATTCCCATTTGTTTAACCACAGAGTGTGGTTTTTTTTTCTCTTGTTTTTTCATCTTCCAATGTTTGTTACATGCTGGGATCTATTTTTCTCTCCTCTGTGTTGTTTCTCTTCTTTGCAGTGCATTTCTCTCTTCTTTGTTCTCGTTTGAAGAAAAAAAAGTGGTACTGATCTTTAGAAGTCGCCGCCGCAGCAGCGCGGTTCACGAAATGTTGGTTTTTGATTTGCGCGAAACTGACGATTTCTCACCATTCAAGCGGAGGTTATGTGTGTATGCGCGCGCGATTTTGAACGTGTTGGATGTTGAGAAATATCCAACAACGAGAGAATTGTTTTGCGGTGTGGGGACGTTCTGAAGTACGGCTGGAAGTTAAAGATGTATTTTGCCTTCCTTTAAGAATTTTTTCCAAGAAATACTAAATCAGTATTTGTTGCAAGTACAGTTTAAGCTGTACTTTATTGATTTTTGAACATAAAAGCTCAATCTAAAGAGAGCCACCTTTCTGTCCGATGTTGTGATCTTTGGTCAGTGATTCCCCTGTCGACCTCCAACATTCGGAGTGATCTAAAGAGTGGAAATGCATCCTTTGATCTCCGTTTGAGCTACCTCTAACTTGAAAGGCAAAATAACACGAAATTGACGATGTTGGGATCTGCAGGAAAAGATAGGAATAGTGGTATAGATTACGAGTATGAGTGTGACCGCGCTTAATTTCCCCTTAATTGTGCTGAAAACGGCGTGGGGAACGGAATTGCCGATCAAATTTTCCCACGAAGCACCTAGCAACATGTTCTAGTACGTGCGCAGGCATTTGCTAGCGAACGTAGGAGACGGCGTCAACAGTGCATTTATTGTCCGTCTCCTAACGGCGTATTTCGGGGAAGAGATCCCAGCCTCGTCTATTTTGTGCTGTACTGTTTTTAAGCACTTCCCTAGAAAACGACAGAATTTTTCAACTTAATGGTTCAAAAAAAAAACAAAGCTGCAGAGACATACATTTGTAAAAATTTGGAGATGTAGTTATCTGTTCGGAACAGCGATTGCAGCGAGCGATCGAGCGAACAGTAACTTTTTAATATTTCTTCTCTCCTCCTGCTCATAAGATGCTTAGGATCCAAGTTTTGGTTGTTTCGTTCCTAGCCGGGGAAGTTTCGACTAGCTAGACCACTGAGCTCTCTTCAAATTTTCCTGACATGGAAATTGATTCTTATCAGCTGATTCAATCACATCGCATATTTTCAAAGGGCGTCTTCGCATTGCGTCGTGTATGATGGCGACAATAGTGTGCGAGACAAGCACCATGATGACATTAGCACGATTGACCTCTACTGTGCCGGCTTGCACCGCCGGTACGGTGAGTGCCAAAGGACATTCTTTTGCCGCAACAGGTTGCGTTCCTGTGTGAATCAACAGAAAAACCGTTATACGACCTGTACGTCAAGCCTTGACACATTCTTCGTCCTCGAGACGTATCGTCGAGTTACGTTTCGTTCTTGAGACTGTTCTTTGATTCTCGCTCGTCGTTTTAGGTCAGAGAGTAGTTTGTACAATTGCGATGGTTCTTTAGTCGAGAGCACCATTGCAAAGTAGAAATGACAGTTCTAAGGGATTGTAGGCAGGACGTCAATGAACAGAAAAGTGACCTTGGAGCATTGGTCATTTGGGGTTTCGCGATCAAAGAAGAGATTGAGTATTCTTCCAGTTATTGTAAACGTTTCCTGGAAGTTACTGCGAGTTTTTTTTTGACGGAACTGGAAAAACATAGCTAATCTCTTCGAATTTTTCCAAGAGATTAGCTATGAGAATAGTGTTTAAAGAGGACGATATTTACAACATTGTCGCATGAGGATTATGAAGACAAAAATAATAAAAATACACGAATACAGGAAGGAATACAGGAACAAAAGAATACACGACAGGATGGCGTGCTTTATGAACGAACTACAACATATGTCAACCGAAGAGCGTCTGATTGCTGCTATACGCCTCTCTGAACTGCTAACAACTAAAACTGAAAAGTCAAAAGATTTCTAAGATCCCTCTATTAGAACACAACTGAAATAAGAGTTGCTTACGATGTCCAAGAAATCGTTACCTCAGCTTTACTAAATTTAACAAATTCGTTGTAATATTGGTTAATTTCTCTGTGTGTTCGATGTTGGAGTTGAATCTCGTCTATTTATAATCCTCCATGGGTCGGCGGGTGTAGCGCAGTCGGTTAGAGATACGGCTGTCTACACGATCGGTCGGAGGTTCGAATCTGCCAAAGTGCTCACCAAGCCTTTCATCCCTCCGAGGTCGATAAATTGGTACCAGAACTTGTCTGGGAGGATGAAACACTGGATTGGCACATCGACTAGGCCCCGGAAGTCATTTTATAGGCCAGTCACATGTTCGTAAACCCCAAACAATTCTGAATTGAAGTGAACGAGGGGGCGCATCCCTAGCAGATTGATTAACGCCAGAAACTTTGTCCTTTTATGGATCGGCGGTACTTCACATAGTAATTCAAACGTTCTCTTTCCTTGAAACTTCGGTATACTTCTGTCTATATTTTCTAATAGTGTGCCTGCGAGGTTTTTAGATGGAACCCCTTATTTGCCTGACGTTTCGGCTTTCTCGCCGTCTTCAGAGGCCTAAATAGAGGTTGATTGGAACAATCCTACGTTTATTCCGTCTAGTGTCACACCGCTATGGGTCAGTGTTTCGATAATCGTTCAAGGTAGTGAAAAATATAATAGGAAACCGTATACGTCGAAATAGTCTTACGTAGTGTTCCACCGGATGTGGTGCGGTGGTTGTACGCACTTGTTACTTGCTCAGTGTTTCTGTTTTCTTGAAACGTCGTCATACTTCTGTCTATATTTTCTATCTCCACCATGGATCGCCTTACAAAAATGACTATTGAAATGTTCTGGTTATAACTTTGGGGTACATATAGTCGACTGTTTTCTGGATGAGCGCTGTGCACCTTCGACTTGATTAGGGGAGAGAGAGGGGGGAATGTGTGCGAGGCAAGTAAAGAACTAGCGTTGTGTTTGAGACGTCCTGTCCATACGGCTGAACATGCTAGGCATCGACTATAATTAGATAAGAAGTCATAGGTTTATAGGATCCACGGTTTTCTAATTGCTAGTATTTGTAAAGTGATTAAAGTCATCCACTTCATCGCATTTTACATTGGTTCTTAACTAATTCAACATGTCACTTTATGTGTAACTAATATATACCATGGTGTCGAAGAGAAACATATGCGAACGCAGATGTGTTGGTTAAGAAAAGGGACTTTGAAGCAGGGAACTAGACAACAATTTATTTATGTCTCACCGAACAACAGATTATTTATGACATGAATACTAGCGGATTTGTTATAATTAATCGCAAGCCCAATGTGCACCTGTCGTATGGGTGACTGGGCAGCAAATATTTTTTGAAGCGACCTGAAGCTGTTCAGTGTGAAAATTAAAGCAGCTTGAGATGGGGAAGTACTAAGTTAACATTGGAACTTTGGGTTTTCTCTTCTACTACTGGTATTTTATCCTTTTCTAAGCATAGCTGAATCTCGAACGACGTTTCTTTTTTCAGAGAATGTGGGGAATATAAATTAGTGACCGTTATGCACTGTAAAACTGTATGACGGTCACTAATGTGTATTCCCCACATTCTTTGAAAAAACTGTGTACACAGAACTATATCTGAGGTTTAAAGGTCGTTATGTGGGTGGCAGTGTGTTTGGGGAGGTGTTGTCTACAGGTTCACTGTGCATTCATGATAAGCGTTCGTGGTGTAATGGTTAGCATGGATGCCTTCCAAGCATTCGACGGGGGTTCGATTCCCCCCGAACGCATGTCTTTTGCACATCTTTCAAATTTATGTTTTCTATGAATGCTCCTCGGGGAAATCGATTTTCTTCAGTTCAGGACTTGGTTGCCTGCTTATTCATATTAGTTTCACAATGGGAAGGTTTGAAATACTTAATTGTGGTTTACTGTATTTCGTTTTATAATCCTACAGTTTCCGATACTCTATTTAGCTAAGATAGAAAATACCAAAATAGAAATTAGAGCATAAAAACCGCGCTCCTTCGATTGATACCGTATTTAAATCTTACTTTCATGAAATATGACGTTTGAATGGTTCTATAGATGCTGCTTTAACTATGCTCACACGGTTTGGCATTTTACGGTATCTGAGGTCCCGTAAGCTCTTTTTTTTTGTGGATCATATGATGAAGTCACTAACAAAGTTAATTTGAACTTTTAAATATTTATGTGTGGAATTTTGGGAGAAAATCAAACTTTCATAGCTACGTCGTGTGTAACGCTGTCATGATAGTCATCATTGTCGTGGTAATTATGTGATAATGCGGACATGATCTGAAGATATCCATGGAGGTGGTGAAAGAGCGACTAGATTAACTGTTGTTAGTGAAATTTGACGTTCATGATTTTTGATAATGGAATTTTTTCCTCAATCTCAAATCAAGTGAGTATAGTTAAGCAGCATCTAGAACCATTACACCTTGAAATTCTCATGAAAATAAGATTTTTTAAATGCTGTTTATGCTCTAATTTCGCATTTTTCTACCTTGGCTAAGTTGGACCTTGGGCTGTCGTTGAAACAAGTTGTTTTGTAGTTTTGTGTAATAGAGGCCTTTGTCCTTCATTTTCTTTAAATTTTTTTTCTATTTTCCCAAGTTCTTGCCAGATCGAACGGGATGACGTGCTTCAACGTAGTGTGCCGGAAGCGTCCAGTTTCTTCAAAATTCTCGCCAAAAAAAAAAACGTCTTGAGGTCACTTAAGATGCGTTCTCATACTTGACGACTCTCTTAAACATAATGATTGCAGGATAGTCTATAAATTCGCTATTTCAGCCCAAATTTTCAAAATGTTTTGAGAACCACTTCTTTGTATTGGTAACAAAGTTAAATGCGAACTCTGATGATTGTTTCATCTCGACGCCGGCGCCAAAAATGGGCCGAGACCACATCGAGACAGCCACGGCCTATTAGAGCGTGTAACGACCGCTCGCTCGTACAAGCCGACCAGGCGTTCGAGTAACCCAATCAGCCAAACGGCCGCATTCGTCGACATTGATCTTTATCCGGATGGAGCTCTCAAGCGTGATGAAACACGACTCATTAAGGGATTCGCTCGCTGAGTTTAGCGGAAATGCAAGAAGTGTGCGGGTTGGATCTCAAAGGAAACATGGAATACGCCATAAGGGACCATAAAAACTCATAGAAATATTCCAATAGGCGCTTTTTGGCTGGATAACAGTGAAGAAGGTGAAATTGGTGGAAATATGGGAAGAACATCTGAAATACAAGACTAGGTGATATCTTTCTTTAATCATTGAGAGTTCATCTTACTTGTAATTAACTTTCATTACTTGATCATTCAAGTGAATGTTTTGGAAATGATTTCATCGAAATAGTCGAATTCATAAGTTTTTTTTTTCAAAGGTTTTTAAGTATTCATTGGGCTCCACCGCACAGAAATTAACGAAAATGACCTCAGAAGATATAGAACTAAAACTGGGCATTGGCTGCTATAAAATGAGGATGTTTTTAATTGATTTTCTTGAGCTGTAGCCAAGATTGGTATTGATCGTCCTTATTAAACAACAGCTAACGTTGAAAATCAACTGTTGTTTAATAACAACAGCTAACGTTGAAAATGTTTTTGTTTTTTTTTAAATACTGAAGCACCCGTATTTTTAGCCCTACATGCTGTGAAAATATCCATAGAAGGACTATCCCAAACAGTTCGAAGGGAGCTTCAGCTTCTAGGGAGTTTTTGAAAAAAAAATCGAACTATTAGAAACAAACATAGCTTAAGGACAACCATAACGATGAACTCCTGTGATTTCCAATGTTTCAGCGATTGCTAAGAAAAGTTATTACTGCTGAATTGGTTATCATTGCTCTAATGTTGTATGCTGTCAACTATGCAGAACTAAAGGATAATGGAAGAGAAGTGCTTGGCGTAATTTGTGTGTTCCTTAACATCGCCAGCATCGGTGCACCATTGTTTCAAATCGGAGAGGTGAGCGTTTACGGTTCAGCTATGGTAAAATCAAGCGCATTGATGTATACCACCTCTATTTTAATTGTATTATAGTTCGGAAAAAAATTGAATGTAAACGGTTATGAGATCACATGACGTACCAAATGTGTTATAGTTCGGAAAAAAAATTGAATGTAAACGGTTATGAGATCACATGACGTACCAAATGTCCACATTTTCAGGTGATACGAACGAAAAATTCCGAATCACTTCCACTCCCGTTGTGTTTGGCATGTTTTGCTGTCAGTTTACAATGGTTATGTTATGGTATACTGGTGAAAGATGTGTTCATACAGGTATACTATTTCATTGTACAATATCTTAACAATTAAATTTCTCATCTTTTAAGGTACCAAACTACGTAGCAACTTTGCTGTCAACAATTCAATTATCGTTGTTTGTCATCTATCCACGACGACCAACATTTGTACAATTGAAAGACGACAAAGATTCCATTTAACGTGTACAGCCAATGCCGATACTCAAAACCCGTTAATGATCACCGTAAAAAAAATACCTCTATAGTTTTTTTTTACCATACAGACGACAGAAGATATGAAGTATTATCTTCTTCTGGTGTTGGCTAAAGGCATTTGAGTTGGCTGGACAATAGCATTTGCTGCAGCTGCCGCCTGACTCTGATGTTGAGCTCTCAAGCCAATCCCCAAGAATCGTCGTTGGAACTGAAAAAAAAAAAATTGGGACCGATCACCAAGTAAAATAAGACTGGAGAAAGGTGTGACGTTTGCTGTAAATTGTTTTGATTTTTCATTTCTGTATTTATTGACCCTATTGAACCAATTTTTGCTATTGTATACTTGCTCGTTTTTTGCTAATTCCAGCATAAAATGATAGTCTTATTGATGACGATTGATGTTGATTCAAATGTTCAAATGTTGAAATAGTGTTGATAAAGTAGTGTAAGAAGTCAAATTTGAAGCAATTATATGCCTACTTCGCTTCTATCCTTAAGTTTAGTATCCTTAAGTTCCAACTTCAGTTGTATCGCCTCGTTCTTGTTCAATTTCATCTGAGGCGCTGGTCAACTATGAGAAGTCACTGTACTGATTGATGTGTTTCGGCTGCCCGAAACAACATAGTAGAGTCAAAAGAGCGGTTGGAATCGAGGTGGGACCATCACGAACTGCAGTAGGAATGGTGTTAGCAAGGCGCCTCATTCTCATCCTCACCGCTGTGGTCCCCTTCTCCGCTTCGATTCAAGCGAAGACGCTTACGCAACCGCACAGTGCTTCATGTCGTTTTGACCTTTGTTGGACCACTACAAAACTTAAGTATATTGGAGGGATTTTGTTCGATACTCTATTTTGCATAAAATATACCATAGCCCTACAAATCATAATAACCACAGTAATCCATGTAACTGATCTTATCTAAGGTAACTGATCTTATCTAGGACACTGTCCTGAATCAAGTAGCGCTACAACCGGCCCAAAAATTCCTAATTCAGGGTCCTGCAAATTAGAGATCTCGGTGATCCAAACGAGACAGAAACCGTATTTCATGCCAGGAGGTCTACGTATAACATCCCAAAGAACAATTTTGAGAATAAATGAAATAATAACGCATAAAAAACCAATCCTACCATTGCGCTTTCGATTTTTATGGGATACCATAAAAATCACCTTAGATCCAATCGAAAGTTCCCTTAAGAACACAGTTTCCTCTATGCACCTAGCTTAGAGGAATTTTGTCGATGTTCATAAAAAAAGAAAAGATATAAGCAACAATGACCAACCTCAACATTTACATCACGGTTAGGTACATTCGATCTTGTTCCTACTTGCTCCTCCGATAAGTTTACTTCCATCGGTTTACTACCCGGTTCAGAACTTGTTTCTTCGAATTCAAAATCATCCAGCTGCATGATTTCATCGGACGCCTGTTCACCTGAGCTTCTTCGCTCAATAAAGCTGGTGAAGTTATCATCAGTTTGGTGTTGGTCAAGATGTGAATCACCCTGAAAGAACCAAAGAAAGTGTTAGTACAATTGTTGGAGAGTAAAGTTAGAAGATGCTTACCATTTCACCGCTCAACAACGGATTACGGCTCGGCTCCGTTGTCATCATTTGTGACGGTTCCTCTTCATGAGGAATGGTTCCACTATGTTCTGGTAAGGGATTCACCACCTCATCTTCTGGATTGGATCTTGGCCTAAAAATATGGAAAGTATCTATCTTGCCTAGCTGAGAATAAGATAAAATAAATCCTGCATAGCCATAAATATTCGAGACAAGCTGAATTGAGCGTCACCATGATCACGGAGCTGATTTACCTCTTCTGCGATTGCGAAGCTCCAGTTTCATCAACAAGTGGAATCTTTTGCGATTTTTGAGAGGTTGAATTTCGAGAGCTTACTCGTCTTCTACGCGAAAAACTTGTAGTTGGTCTGAAAAGTTGACTAAGTTATCAGTAACTTCCAACAAGAAACTGTAAAGTCAGTTATGTGCGAAATTGGAAGCTCGTAATTATAACATAACAGGAAAATAACAAAACTTGACTTTAACATCTCGTTTAACGTTAGAATCTTACTCTTGCGTTGCTTCTGGCGAAGCATCTTCATCGGATTCTTCAACACCATCCCTAGTAGCTATGATAAATTCGCCTGAGTAGCCAGCATCACTTTCAACAGCAACAATAAGTGCGCTAAAACAAAACAAAAATTTGAAATGCTGCATACTGAGCAGAAAAAAAAGTTGAACCTTCCGGGTTTCTCAAAAAACAAGCTAACATCACAGGAATGCTGTCTCGCAAAAGTGATGATTGCCTGAAATTTTGATCTGCTCTTTTCTCTCTCTGTTCTCCTTCAAAAAGATTATTAAATCCTTATCTTTTTAGTTACACAAGAGATCAATAGTATACCTTGAACTCCTTCATACTGAAACTGATTTCTGAAGGCTTTTGCACTGCAAATCCTTTGAAACATGACTTCAGCACTGTAATTTCTGTCCTGCATGCAAATCCTTCATTCGTTTCTAAAAATTTGTTCAAAAAATGTATTTTTTTAAGAAAATATGTAGAACTGCTAAATTTTTAAAACTGTACGACAGCATAATTTTCCATTCCAAACATCCCGAGATATAGTAGGGAGAAAACGGCGTGAAGGAAGGTGCAGTTGCATACGCGACTGCGCTCGAAGCGGCGCAGTGGAGATAGCGGTTGGAATGGAGGGGGATCGCCGCAAACTATAGCGAGGAATGGTGTAAATATAAGGGTCCTCCTAAGTTATTACTCTGCGCTCCGTGGACCCGCTTCGAGCACAGCAACTTACGCAATTGAGCCGTGTTTCATGCCGTTTTGACCCTACTTTACCTACCTACCGTCATCTAAAACTCATTTGAGTGAAAGATTTGCCTTCACCCTTTGTCTTTACCTGTTACGGTTGGAAAATTTCACTAAGGCACTAACCATCCTCGCACGGAACGTAGTTCTTGAAAACGAACTTATCATCTGAGGCACACATAATTAGTTCTTCTCTTCCAGTATGCATTTCGTTGAGAAAAGAAGCTATTTCTCTAAACAAATTGAAATGAAACACAGCACGGAAATCCACATTTTCATGAACAAAAGGCAATATAAAGCCGAGCTCCTATTGGAGTAGCGCCAGAAAACGAAAGAAGCTCGCTGAGGAAAAGAAAAAAAGAAATCGACTGTTCCTAATCTTCGACATTAACTCCAGCTTCATCTCACTTAGGTCCTTAACAAAGGGAAGCAGACTTTGTAGTCGGGACAAAACGACATAAAGGTCGGTGGAGTTGCGTAAGCCGTACCGGTCGGAGCTGCGCGAGGGTGCCAGAAGTTGGGATCGAACTGAGAGTATTGCTAGCTTCATTTGGATAACAGCAATGAGTGGAGCTAGCGAGGGTTCCTCCTCGATCCAAGTCGCTAAGTTCTACCGCGACGCTTCGAGCGTTTGTACAACTGCACCGAGCTTCTTCTCGTTTTGACCCGACTATACCAACTTCTCCGACACAGCGTTACCACAGCTTTCATCAAAAAGTATTGGGAAACTACTCTAACATGGGACATGGCTGTGAAACGTACCACTTATAGAATTAAGTCGTTATGTCTAAGCCTAACAAATGACGTTCATTTATAGGAACAACACAGAAAACTGAAACAAGTACTCACGAAGCGCTGACTGTCACAGCATTTGACAAATCGTTCCTATCGACATTCGAAGTGAATGGTTTATGCCTTTCCATGACATTAACATCAAAAGAACGAGAGACATCTGTAAGCAGAGACCACTACGGTAAAAAAAATCATCGTACTCTGTAAGAGAGAAGGAATCAAGCTTGAAGTAACTTGAGTTTCCATCCCAGAGAAGAGTACAAAAAAAAAAGATTAAAAGTGACAATGAACAGAAGAACAAAATTGAATTATGCTTACCGTAGGTATGTTGGAAATCTATTCGAAGTTCTCGTCCAAGACAATCAACAGTAAGTGTACAAGAAACCAAATTCTTTTCGACGAAATGTGCACTTTTGAAAATCGTAAGAGCTGTCTAAATAAAAGAAATACTTATGCAATAATTACAGTAAATACTACAAAGCTATACTAGTGCATCGGAATGGCCAACTCTCTCTCTCTCTCTCTCTCTAAACTAATCAACTCACCTTAGTTGAAATACGACAATCACGAACTTCATCCCTACGAACGAATTTTGTGTCATAGTCGGAGAAAAAATCATCGGCAAAGAGAAAAGCACCGTAGGCTGAGCGATTTTTGTTAAACGCTTTTAAACATAGCTAAATAAGTATAAGTTCATTAGCGTTAGCGAAAAAGTTAAGATCAACTAAATTTCGACAAAATGCACTTACACCGCGTTCTTGTGGCTGTAGAAAAATCTCGTCGCCAATCTTGCTGAGAGCAGCGATTGCATTTGTTAGAACTGAAGAGTAAAGTTCCTTCTATTACTTGAAAACATCACTTTTACTCTTATAGATGAATTTGTGGCGAAAATAAGCGCTCTTGACCTACTCTTCACATTCGAATGGAGCAAATATACTGCCTTTTCACGAGTGGCACTTGTAATTGTTCCATTCAACGTTCTGTTCAATGGCTGCGCAACCGACGAGGACGGATCGTTCATTCCTGTAATAGTATCGGTATTTCAACAATTTCATGTGTAAGAACTCCTCAAAAATCATCTTATATCGAGTGTAGCATTAGAATGTTAGTGTTAGTGGTATATTAGTATTAAAATGACTATAGAAAAGCAAGGAAATTTCTCCTATCACAACGTTAGTTACTTCCTTGAGGATTTGAAGGATTAAACATGGTCAGAATCAAGAAGAAGTAAATGAGGGAACAGAAATTTTGTGATTAGAGGCATTTTAGCAGATTGTAAGCCGAACATATTGCAGTATTACGGAGATAAATAGGACTATGAGCTCAATTACTACATTATTTTGGATAGAGCCTTAGGAGTAAACGATATCAAAATATAAATCTTGGGCAAAGAAATGACTTGAAGAAAAAATGACGGACGAATCGAATCCTCAGTGTTATCATGTCTATTTCGTTATTTCTACGATTCTACGTAGTCCTACTCTTTTCATCCTTCTAATTATATGTTTTAGCTTTTCTATTCCATTTCTATTCTTATTACTGCTAATTTGTCATAGTGATTCCACCCTACCTCACTCTACAAATCCATAACTCATCTAGACGCTTCTTATTAAGGTGGATTCTATGAATTTTACAGTATTCTACGGGTTCACTAAATACAAAAATAGATACTTGATATCTATCTGGGACACTTCTAAATCCTACAAATATTTGATGCCGTTGAATCATTGCCGACGCAAAATTGCACAAATTAAGCAAGTGACGTGATATCCATGAGTAATCTCGCGCATCCCCATATTTCCTTGAGAATTCGCAAAGTTTTTTCTTCTTTTCAATTCTTACGCTTCCCGATATGTTTTGGTTGTGTTCACTTCATTTGGGGATTTCCGTTCTTTTTTCGTTTCAGGACTTTCTGACTGAAAGCTGGCGCCGGCGTTGATAACGTGATAACGTAGTGATCCAGTAGTCGCTTGAACTGGATGTTAGTGACTTTATTTATTTTTTTCCCCCTTCTTCTGCATAAATGTCGATTTCTCCTGTTTTTAGATGCGACGAATGGTACAATGTTTGAGGAAATGTACACAGTCCGGCGGTTGTCTTTATACTTGTATTCAGGTGAATTTCAATGCTTAAATTGTAATTAGATTGTAATTTAAATTACACTAAACAATATGCGTATAGTTAGCTTAAATGGTAAGCATTCTAAAGAAGCTCCCTTTTTCGAAATATGCGTTGTCCACTTCAAAAAAAAAACCTTTCCTTTACTTCATCATTATATTTTGTTCTAATGTTTTTACTTCGGTTCGTGTTCTTCGATAAATTCCCATGAAGATAAATGAATTTGATTTTTTGGTATATTTCCTTGAACATCTTTGATTCGATGCTTCTAAACTAGTTTTTTTTTCTGTAAATACCCATGTAGAAAATATTTCAGCCGTAATCTTCAGCGCTTTTAACTGCTCGTCGATTTTCCAGTCATCTTTTTTTGTCATTCTTTTCATCGTATGCTCGCTTGTATTTCTAAATTTAGTTAGTAGTATAATGATACAAAAATGAGTGTTGCGCAAATTTGGGAAGAATTAAAACTTCTTTTTTTAAACCTAAGAACAGCAAAATGGAGATGAGATTACGAGAACTTGCCTTACATTTTTATCTAACCTCGTTTCTTGTAGTCTTCGACCTTCTTTTTTCAAAAAGAATTCACTTCTAGGCCATAAGATGGGTCCCAGTTATCATCATACTATGCGCAATCTGCTGGGGTTATTATGCCTATGTTGTTGAACTATGCATTCGTGAGTTTCATCGGTCTTTCTTTCGTTTTCACCATTATTTTCTTCCATTAATTCTTTCATCTATTCCAGATACTGTGAACAATGATCTTCAACGGGTATTCTACTTATTTTTCTTTCATGTTTTTCTTGTGTTATTCAGTATTTCATATTATCGAACTATCTTTACACCTTTACGACTACCACCCTCTATTGTAAGTTTTCATGTTCTACCGGTTACACATAAGCTTTTTTCTGCTCTCATGATGATTGACGTTATTCCGGCTTTAGTTCTACCCTGACAAAGACTGCCTGAACGAACTCATAGCTTGTGAACGGGACGAGCATTTGGAACAGGCTGTACTTGCTCGATATGTGGCAATACATCGGGTACCGGTAAAAACAAGGGATTTTGCCAGAGGTTAGGAGGTTTCAAATATGATGATGCAGACTTGTTTAGTCCCTTATCGGTATCGTCTCCTTAGCTGTTCGCTTAACTTTTGCTGCTGTCTTTTTAGGTATACGATACTGTCCAAAGTGCAGATGTATAAAACCAGATCGCGCGCATCATTGTTCAATCTGTGGACAATGTGTTTTGTAAGTTTTATTGAATTTTTTCTTTTTGAAAACCGGTCAATTAACTATTTATTGTTATTGCAATTCTAGTAGTCAACGTCTTAATGTCTAACTTTTTTTTTCTAGAAAATTTGATCATCACTGCCCATGGGTGAACAATTGCGTAAACTTTTACAACTACAAATTCTTCCTTTTGTTTTTGGGGTGAGTATTAATATCATTGTATGATTTATGAAGCTACTATTTTTCTACGTTTCAGCTATGGGTTCATCTTTTGTTTATTCGTATTCTTCACCGATTTACCTTACTTTATCGAGTTTTGGACGAGAGATTACCATGAACATAACTTGCAAGTATGTTGTTACATTATTTATTTTCTAACCTAATCAAACTTCACGTGATCATGCTTTCGTGTGTATTTTTTCCATTGTCGACTCGGGAATGCTTTTTGAAGGATAACAACAAAGTTTGCTGTACTTTGCATTCCTATCCGATACAATATTTCATTTGAGAGACGTCACTTAGTTTTTGTAGTTCATTTTCGAAGAATTTCACTTTGATCGGACAATTCGTCAGAATTGTCTTCAGTTTTCTCATATGGGTTCAAATCCGCCTTGAATCGATCACTTGTTCAAAAGACAATGTCGTTCTGCTGTGTTTTATCTTTACATCCAATCCCTTACCTGCTAAAAACAATGGAATTCCATCTGATCTTGCTTTCAGTACTTATAACCGAAAATCTAACCTTTTCTGTTTAGGCGAGCAAATTCCACTTGTTATTCCTAGTGTTCGTCTCAGGAATGTTCGCCATTTCACTCTCTTTCCTTTTCTTTTACCATCTCTACTTAACAGCGAGAAACAGAACAACAGTCGGTGAGTTTTATGCTCTACCAACGCTCGTAACTAAGCAACGAGCGATGTTTTTCTGCGATTCATCAAAGAAATTAATTGCAACGCTGACACGGATGTTCTTGAAGAGTCATTCCGCGCACCAATGCTCGAAGGGGGACCCGACAAACGTGCTTTCGATCATGGTATCCGCGCAAACTATAGAGAAGTGTTCGGCTTTGATAGGAAACTATGGTTCCTGCCTATATTTTCAAGGTTGGTGAATGATTGTTTACCGTGTCCTCTGTGTGTTGGTGAGGCTGGGCCTTTAAGTCCATTGTCAACAGACTGTTGCTGTTAGTAATAGTTCAGTCTGGTAAGCAGCAAAAGCCGTCTCATGTGGAGTGTTTGAGTTTAACATAGCTATATTTGTGACTTGCACTGATTTTTTGTTCTTTTTTCCTCCCGCTGTGTCGTAGTTCTTTTGTCTCTATTTTAGTTGCAACAACTTTTTTGATGTGAACGTCTACCGTTGTAAACGTTGTTCGTTCCTGCACAGGTCTGCTTTTCTTGGTTGAGCTTCGCTACGAATGAGAAGGCCAGATAGCACTTTTTTATTGTTATGGTGCTAAAAACTTATTGGTTTCTTTTGCTTCTTTTCTCCTTTGCTGCGCTCACATCTCTCTTTTACCCGAAACCGTGACCCTTAAAGGCAGCTTATCACGAAATTGATGTGGTACCCAGATTCCAGAGAAAACGAGTAGAGTTTGAGTTAAAGATTACGGAGATGAGCGCCACTTATCTTCCCCTTATCGTCATAAAAAGAACGACGCGGACGATGGTGTTCTTTCTTACGAAGTTGGCTGCAAACGCGCTACTTCCGTGAACGCGTCGCCTCCAAGCGATCGAAGTTCAATTATCTCTTCTTACCAACTTAATCAAACGAAATTAATGAATAGGCTACTTAGGAAATCGAAACGTCTACGTCATAGATGCGATAAGGAGAAGCCGGACCTTCCTCAGGTGAAGGGGGTTCAGCTCAGGGGTGCAGCTCAAGTGAAGGGGGTCCTTTTGATAGCCGTCCAAAAGTGAAGGGGGTAATTTTGCCAACCGTTTAAAAGTGAAGGAGGTCCTTTCCCCAACCGTTCAAAAGTGAAGGAGGTCAGAGCTCCGGCTCCGACTATCGCATCTATGGCCTACGTAGAGGCTTCTGACGTACCTCTAAGATAAAGCGGTTCCCACGCCGTTTTTTTTACAACGATTAGAGAAAGATGAGAGGAGCCAAGGTGGGCTCCGTAATTGACAATCCGAACTCTGTGGGCTCCCTGAAGTTCGTTAAAATTGTGATACGCTGCCTTTGATGGAACGTCCAGGGAAAGTTTCTTTTTTTACCTCTCCACCACTAGTTAGGGGCAGAACTAGTAAAGTTACAAGTCTCGCAGTGATTACGAGCGACTCTTTCTTCGAATTCAGAAATATGTGACGTTAGAAGCACTTAAAGTTGTTAATCCTCACGTTGTCGGTGAAAACACGACAAAAAGACTTGCGCACCTCCTAGAATGCGATGCGTCGTGCCAGTCCTTCGAGTAGTAGAGTTTTTAGCGAACAAAATGGATAGTACCATGCAAAAATGGAGTGTTTAAGGGAATTTCCCTTATTTTATGGGCGTGAGCCATTTCGTAGGGAGTGTTTTTGCAGGGTTATTTGAAGACAGATGGTTTTGTGTGGTCTTGATGTCTCAGATTCTTGATTCGCAGTCATATTTACCTCTACTCTATTGGTGGAGAGATCCTAACCTCGAAAATTCACCCGGACATTAAAGGATAAAGGATAAAGTCACTGGCGTATCAATCCACTTGGGAGCGCCAACGCGTTTTACTGGAATTCGTAATCGTTGAGGTTTTGGAACGCGTGTTGGCCTATACAATGACTTGCGGGGGCCAGCCGATGATCAAGTTAGTGTTTTTATCCTCCCAGATAAGTCTGGCACCAATTTATCGACCCCGAAGGGACGAAAGGCTTGGTGAGCACTAGGGCGGATTCGAACCCTCGACCGTGTGGCTACAACGGACTTCTAACCGACTGCGCTACATCCGGACATTACCTTTGAAATTTTGTGTAATTGTGTCAGAATGGTCTATAGCTTCACTTCAGTAACAAATCCACTTTTACGACACTAAATGAGAAAGGAAACTTGTTCGTATTCAGAAAGAAGTGGACGTAGACAGCTTTAAGACTCTTTTTTGAAACATGTTTTGGAAGCCAAGATAAGATTACTTACGAAAACCCACAATTATGTCCTGGTGTTCATGTTCACACCACAATATAGTTGACCATATAAGCTGATAAGAAATTTTGAAAAGCATAAATAAAGCATTTTGGAAATTTTTGATTTGATTTTTGATTTTGAAAAACATCGATGAAGCAGAAATCCTGGAGAAAAATCAATTCATTGTAGAATCCAGAAGATCTCTCGTCGAAAAAAGTCTCCAGATATGGTAGTCAATCGTCAACAATTCACAGTTGATGTGTGCCGTGCCAACCGTCATTACCGTCCTCTTGGTGAAAACTTATCATAGCTGGAGGAAGGAAGCGCAATCATAGTTAGGTAAAAACGACCTGAAATGCCGTGTAATAGGTTAGTGCGCTGTAAATTTTGCGACGGAGCGGATTCGATCGGAATAGGACCTCTACTCATCTCTGTTTCCCGGCTGAAGCAAGCGTGAGTCCCACCTCAATCGCAGCCACCCACTCAACTTCACCGTAGCGTTTCGAGCACATGCGGCCGCGCATTTGCATCGGGGTTTGGGTCGTTTTGAAAGGATTGTAGAGCTCACATCTTTCATACTTGACGCTTCCAAATCTTCAGGGATCATAGTATTCTTTCATACTCTTTCTTTACTCATCCTAATCCAATTCCATACCGTTGGTATGGGAAGGTCAGCTGTGTGCGTCCTCTGGACTCTAAGAATGATTAAGAAAATTTCCACAAGCGAATTTTTTGCCCGAGCAATATCACATTATTATTACTATTATTACGTTCGCGGCGTTTTGTATAGTATATTAAAGACATCTTTTTATTCTTTTTTTTTTTTTGGATTCTCTCAGAAAAGTCAAGTCCGTCAGCCAGACACTTTTGGTGTAGATGTTACTACTGATGCATGTTTTTTTGGGTAATGGCATGGGTAGTGCTGTAGTGTTGTGCGTGAGGTCGAAAATGATAGCTGGCTTTCAGTGGTGGAGACGGTTCAGTATATCGCACACGACAACAAGGTGGATATGTGTTCGAAACCGCCGCTCGAACATGTACCTCACCACCAGCAGACAGCAGAAATATACTATATGCAACACAGCGAGATAACTCGGCCATGTCGCCACCATCTATGCAAGAACAATCGTGCCGCTCGAAAGCACGTGTTTCAGTCTTGGAGATGGTGTAGCATTCGAGCGATGGGAAGCAAGCGGCTGTCGAGCCGCTGCACGATACTCGTTGCTGACGCAAGTTGAAGCTGCCGAACTCCTCAACGCCGCTAGTAGCGACAGCGAAGACGAAATAATCTAATAGCAGTTAGGCACTCTCTCTTATTTTCGATGATCTGATCTGACTTTTTTTTACACTCATTCTTGCTTGTTCAGTTTATCTGTGATAGAGTCGTCATCGACTTTGTTTGACTTGGTCATTTTTCTTTTTTGCGACTTATTTGTTAAGATATTGCAATGTGATTATGAAGGATGACAATATCACTAATACCATTGATTAGTTCAAGAAGTCATTTCTTAATGCCTCGTAGAATTAGGTAAATCACCTGCTGGTTGAACTTGATTCCAGGATAATTGCTTGGGAGTTTTTTCTTCACAAAGCACTTATCCACAATGAAAGAGACAGCTGATCTGGGAGGAGTGGCCATTCTTTGATTGTAATACTTCTTTCATCACGTAACATGAACTATTTAATAATGTGAGGATAAAAAACAGAAATTGCAATTCTCAGCCGGCGAGATCCCCCAACAGATTGCAAAAACTTTTTTTAAACTCAATTATTTCATTTTCATCGAAAAAAAAAAAATCCAACAAATAATATCGTAGTGCTGACTGTTGGTCAACAACAAACAAGAAACAAGATTTGACTTTCTTCAAAAACCCGAATGAATGGCAAGTGGTCTGCCGGGAGGAAAATACAAATACAAGCACTAAAAAAAAGAATCGACAAAAAAAAAAACAGCTATTGGCGATCTCACATAGTAAACAGAGGCAAGAGATAATGCAACTTCGATAGGTAAATATAGCATAAACAACTGGTGCTGATAAACAGTAAGAAAAGATGCGATGCTGATGTGGCGTAGGTATGCAACGGTTAGATTAACGGCGGAACAGATTTGATGATCAGCAATTGCTGACCTACCATTGCACTGAATTAGCAGCAGTACATCGGCTTTGTTTCGCTGGCTTCTACATAGCCTTTGCGTAATCTACGCCACATCAAGACACCTCTCTATTTCTCACTGAACTATCGACACCTATTTATTAGTTCGACTGTACATCAAGCGCAGAACCAGTGTTATAAAGCAATATATTTGAAGTAGAAAAAGAAAAACAGATCATTCTGAGCAGAGGTTTGTTGCCCAACTGAGCGGCACCCACGATGGTTTTGTCTCTAGTTCATTGATCAGGTGAATGAGTTGTGTGGTGCTTTCTTCGAGATCCTTATTAGTGATAGTAGCGTCGAAAAGATGACCATATCTGGATTTGTTCAGTTCTTGGCAATTCGTTTTCTTAACATATTAATAATTCAAAATAACTAGAACAAACTGTTTGTAAAGCATCGTTCCACCATCGATAATCTGTTGTATTTCTGCATCCGAAAACATTCTTGTTATACTGGTTCTTTTCGACTGCCCAGAGGAGCCACGTGGAAGAGATGCATTCACTCCTCGAGTATTCTAAAAATTCCCTGATTTTTAATGAAGACATTTAAAAACAACCGTTTTCAAAGATTCCTTCATCTGTGAGTATTAGAGATATTATCCATCCTTGTAACGATTCAAGGAAGAAATAAATACGTGCGTGCTGATATTTGAAAATGTAAAAGAAGTTAGGCTGGGAATTCGATACTTTGTTGTGTCGCAAGGGAACAAAGGAAGAATGTTTTAAGGGATATCAAAGAACACTTTACACTAGTTAAATAGCAAAAGCAATGAGTTGTATTCGCTAGTGAACATATTGTAAAATCTTTTTTGAATTTGATTTTTGAAAAAAATTTTGAAAAAAAGAAAAGATTTTTGAAAGGCACCTGAACTGAAATCGAGCTCGAAGTTTAAAAAAAAAACTTTGAGCTCGATTTCAGTTCAGGTGCCTTTCAAAAAAAAAACGTAGATAGGAAGCTTATTTCGCCATTTCTAATTGCATCCACAGCATAAAACTTACCTTAAAGGTGGCTGCATCAGGCGGTTGAATGAATACAATGAAAGGCAAGAACTCATGTGTCCTTAGTAGTTGAAGCGCCAGTGGGTGAGGAGTTATCAATGGAATTCCAGCCTGTTGAGCATCCCGCACAGAACATAGTGCAGTTCCATAGAGGTTCCCTACAACGACCGTAAAATAGGATTTGCTGCTAATTTCAACACACTAGCGCATACCCCGAAACTCTCCAAATTCGAGCATTTGTCCAGAGTAGATCATTTTCTCCATGACCGATCTTTCGGTGAAATAATAGTCCACACCTTCCACTTCTCCAGTTCTGAAAATAAAGGGGGAAAAGTTGTATTTTGTGGACTCCCTTCCGACAAAAAATGCTTTAGAAACCTCTTAGGTCTAGTCGTATGTGGAACGGTCGTGGTGAATCGTCGCGGATACCGGGACAATAAGCGACGTTTTAATTCATTCCTTGAACGGTAACATATAAGGAAATGGAGGAAATCGAATGGGGGTAAAGGTACCTCCCAACTCCTGGTGGTCCTACAAGGACTATCGTTCTAGAAATACCAGTTCGTGGAAATAGTCGACATACAGACTCGTAGATATCTGTCTGAAAATACGTTGCTTTTGCTTTTTATGCTATCATCAAGAACAAAAACTGTGGATTTGACACTGATAGCCTTTCCCAAAATCTAGAAAATTTGAAAATACAAGCATCAGCCAGGCGTTAGTGGTATTGTTGAGGAAGAAGCCAAAGACATAAAGAAAATATCCCAACAATCGTATTTTGTGCATTTAAGATGGCAGTAATTCTGAATTCTGCGTATATGATCTTATGCTATAAAATACCACCGAAACGGAACTGAAAATAGAATAGAAACACTAAAATACCTCAAATATATTCCTTAAACCCTTTCATTTCATGTATTTCCTTGCAATCGATTCATCAAAAAAATCTTAGAATTGTGTTGTTTGTCAAAAGATTTATTCGTCTGCATGGAAGAAAAAGCGTTCCCAGCTGTGCCATTTATCACACTTCATTGATTCATGTTTCATAAGAAAAGCGATGATCTAGAGAAGTATTGGGGTTAAAATTCAAACAATACCTCGTGATTACTTCCGGATCGGCTCGATCCTTGACCATCAGTCGGCTTTTGTTCACTTTCTGACACTTTTTTCGTGAGCTGTAGCGCTTCAGAAGGTATAATCCCTATGCGCGACGATGCTGTGACACAAATTTCATCGGTAACATTTTTAGCGAGAACCATGAAAGAACGCTCAACTACCTTTTCCATCCTCAAGGCTGGCAAAAGCACCATTTCCAATACGTCGTGCCTTAAATGACAAATTTTCTAGCCGACACAAATTACACAAAGAAATAACGCCTTACCTGCCACCAGTGATCATCATTACATGCTAAGAGTTCTAGGATATCACCTATGTTAAAGGAAAGCGCCACTTCAGGACAAGGATGCCGACTATCTTCTTTGCCTTTGTAATCGAACTAAAATGAATCAAATATCGGAAGAAAAGAAGGAACGCTCATCAATTACCGATAAAGCGAAGTGACGGGGATGAGAAATGAGAAAATAGTGGTTCATTTTGTCTCTACTAAGCTCGGCCACTATTTGTGCTTCTCCTGCTCGGAGAAACCGCAAAGGAATCGGATTTTTATACGAGTTTACCGGATGAGAATGTTTTTTTTTCTTCATTACACAGAGAGTTCGACCAGGAACCTAATGAAAACGAAAAAGAAGATGAGTGTGATGAACTTTTGTTTGTTTTGATACGAACAAAGCCAGCAACATAGGAAATATCTTATAGTACACTAAAAATAACAACAACAAACGAAAAAAAAAAAACTGAAACCTACTAAAGCGCGCAGGTAAACATGTGGAGTCCCGTTCTCAGTCCGTGTTGACATATCGGCAGGAACCAACTTCAACGATACACTACCCTTGTCTACCCGATTCAAAATCCGAGCCACATCGTCCACGGAAAGATCAGAAGCAGGCAGACCATTCACTTCCAAAATTCGATCACCTTCCTGAAACAACACCGTTATTGTTGTACATAACATGTGATATTCGTGAAAGGTAAACCTGAATACAGCCACTCCGTGCCGCTACACCACCAGCGATTAATCGAGCGATATAAATTTTACCGTGATCGTTTCTTATTGTTGCTCCTAGTGTTTCGTCTCGTTTCACGATTCGCACCTAAAATAAGCAGTTCTGCAAGGATTCGCAATCAAAACATTCGCGAAGAGGTTCTAGAACCTTTCTTCTAGAAAGAAAATATGCAATAAATGTGTATAACAACAATAAATAAATGAAAATAAACTAAGTGACGCACATTCGGGGTAGAAACAGTTAACACTTTTTAAATTACAGACTTTCTTGTTAAACAGTAAAGTGCAGCTCAACATAAGATAACATTACTGAAACAGATCCAGTAAACTCACAACTTTGACAACAATTCCCTCGTCTTCGTCAACTTCGAAAGGAACAGATGGCAATCTTGGCAGATATCGATTAGATGAAATATCTTCTGCGCTGATTAACACACCCTGAACAAATCTTAATCATGGTGACAAAAAATTGGTCCTAATTACTGAAAAAAAAACTGTTTGCAAAAATAACTAGCAGTGCACATACGTATTTCTGCAAAATATTGATATGAATTGAGGAAAACAACGAATTTGTGCTTTAGAGCGTTATTCTGCAGTTAGAGTAGATCACAAGTTGGTAGTAATTACAGTTATTAAGAAATCCAAGGTCATTTACTACACATATTAAACTGACGCTTGCTGAAGAGATGAATTCATAAGAACAACTAGCAACACTTGTTTTACAAAGCTCTCTGCCAAGATTTCAAGCGAAGCTTAAAAATATGTACTAGCAAAGAAGTAAACAATGAAATAAGAAAGACAGAACAACAAACATGTTGTTATCATTCATCGTGATCAATTGAACATCGACTATTGTTGTTAGTGACGAGATCTGAGCGATCTCATCACCAACAGCAATAGTCGACGTTGTTCAACGATGCCAACTGACTATGCAATTTCTCTATCGAATCGGCTTTAATGATCTTACCCGAACATGCGGGCGGTTAAGCAGCGCAATAAGCTGCTGTACAGCTGCTGACTTAATGCCGGTAGACTCCCAGTCGCCGATGAACCCGTCACATAATGATGTTGTTTCGGAGGCTCTGTAAAAACGTTTAAAAATTTTGGATAAAAGAATAAGAAGAGAGTTAAATGAATAAAATAAAGAGAATTAATAAAAGCAGAAAAGTCAGTAATGATGGGTAGTATGAATGAAAGTACAGCTGTGTGCAATAATGAGTCAATGTAAAGTACATATGAGGGGAAAATGTAGTTGGGGCGAGGCACTCAATGGTGCCCTTATTTCCCGACGTTCTAACTTACCTTTAGTTTACATGTCAGGGATCCTGTATGACTAATGCTTAGGCCTTGGGGCCCTGACTGATTTGATTATTAACTTCGAAAAATAAGGGCGACATTAAGTTTAAAGAAGTACGTCTATTTCTGTTGAACAAATTAGATATTACAGCTTCAAAATTCTGCGAAGTTAAATCGGATTTTTCTCTATTTAACCGGCTCTTTAACCCCATTAACGCTTATGACGTATATATACGTAATGGAATGAACTTTTGTACAAGTGCTCGCCACCTAAGGGGTTAAAGAGAATGTTGAAAATAACCTTTGAGCTAAAAAATAGAAAATAAAAAGTATGAATGCGAAAATGTCAAAAATCAATTCCTCTCGTTCTTAAAAATAACACTTCTGTTTTGAAACATTCCACAAAAACATATGAGAAGACAAATCCAGAGATGACAGGGATCAATCGGATCATCAAACTCACGCATTGTCAATCTTCAGTTCCCCAGTACTGACAAGTTCTTGTAGGCAACGAGCGATATTTTTCTGATCTTCTGACAAACTTTTCGGACGGGATGATTTTTTCCCGTACTCCTCGAACAACGTATGAAGAATCGCTTCAAATTTTCCGACAAAACTGCCCGAGTCACTAGTCGACTCCTTTCCTTCCCCATTATTCATTCTTGATTAATTACCATCAAAGTGACGTCATTTTTGAATGAGTGCGCTGGAAAAAAAAAAACAAAACTTCATTTTCAAAAAACAAAAATTTACTATCAAAGAAAAATGTTGATGAAAGTTAGACTGTCATCGAAGGTTGACTCTTCCCTAACAATCTTTGAAAAGGAAAGAAATGTGAGAGCAAATAAAAACGGGGAGAAATTAGAAACGGCGAAGCACAACAAGGAATTTACAAGAAAGAATGAAATTAAAGCATCTCTGAAGATGAAACCGTTGCTTGGTCGATAAAACCAACACGAACAAGATTAAGAGCTTTAAACTCTTCGTGTCCGATGATCCCACGTTCAATATGCTAGCGTGATCTGGGAAGGAGATCGTTCCTCAAGATTCTTTGAGGAATTTTTTCTCCAACAGAGACGTTTATCAGATGGAGATTAGTAGGATCCACGAGCGATGAGGCAAATCTCCAAACTGTTGTGATGTACGCGTTTTGAAAAGAAGAATTTCATGAAGTAAAGAGAGAGAGAGAGAGAGAGAAAAGAGAGGAAAACAACATTCAAGGAACCAGAAAAACTTATGGATGAGAAATTTCTCGTCTCGTAGAGAAACAGCTGCCAAAGAAAAGTTATGCTTCAAATATTTGAAATCTCAAGCAAGCATGTCAACATTTTTCACATGAAATTTTAAAAAATCACATCCAGAATCGGAAAAATCTAAGTGGGTCAAGTAAAATAAATAAATAAATAAAGTAAGCAAGTAAAATACAAGAACAAGTAAAATAAATTGATTAATTAAAGAAAGAAGTGATGAAATGAGTTAAATGATGAGAAAAGTCGAAAATAAGAAAGAGAGCGTAGAGGAATTCTTCCAGAAATACATGATGAATTAATACGGGTTAGATTACAGCTATTTACTAAAACAAAAGCGAAAAGAAAACTAAATAGAAAAATTTTAAGCTAAATACACGAATGAACATTGTTTAAGGTCTAGGCATAGTGCAATTACAGCGCACATTGGCGTTGTGCCAAAAAGCCAGCGCAGGTGTAAAGTGAAGGTGAGAGGGAGTTCTGGATTGACGCTGTTTTCCTGAGTACAAAGAAATTTCTTTTTCTCCGACAAAGGTTAGCGAAGTACACACAAGGTTCTTGGGGCGTGGAAAGTTTTTTTCTTACGAAATATCCACGCCGGGGAAGAAAAAACCGAGTTTGATTTTAGAAAGGTGAGTCCAGGTTGAATGGGTTGCTCTGAGTGGGAGGAGGTTGGTCCGTACGTGCGTCCGTCCGTCCGTACGTGCGACGGGGACTGGCAGCGGTCGAATTGAGGGCAGCGAGAGGATGCGGCAGCTGCGGCGGCGATGCTCCTCCGCGCCGCGCCGTATGTGACTCATTTTCGGAGATTTCCTCGAATTTGTTAATTCTCCGTCGCGCCAGCTTTTCGCCGCGCGACACGGCAAGTGCAACGCTAATTCGATTTGGATTCTCATTCGAATGCAAAAGATGTTAACGTCGCGGAAAAGAAAGAATACTTGACGTGAATTGAACACTAAGAATTTTTTTTTCTCTCTAGAAAATCTTTAGAACAACTCAGCTCGCCACCGTCATGTCGCATCTGCTGCGAACGCAAATAGAACCGCCTAAACTGCACCCCTTGTCACTGGGAAAATATTAATTTTTCCAGATGTTTATCGGGAAATTTGTCGAGATGAGAGATCCTTGTCAACTGTGAATTTAGTGAAAATAGGGAATGAAAGGGGACGTTCAACAAATCAACGTAGGAATAAGTTTACAAAGAATCCCCACGGCAATAAAAATAATAATACCGAACAGTTGGATGACTGCGAACTCTAAAGAAATCTTTCGATGAGTTTCGATAAAACAGATCATAAGATTAAGGTTATATAGAAGCTGCAAGTTAACAACAATCCTATAAGTTCATCCAGAAGCACTACTTCACTTACCAGGAGCAGTTGGACGGCTGAAACCCTTCGAATATGCAGTAGTGCAGGAAATGCCTTGTCACTAGTAATTACTGCTTATTACAGCGATTTCGTATCCTTGTAACTGAGCCGAACAGCGGGAAACAACAGCAAATAATCTGTTTTGTTGCGTGCTCCTTCTTAATATTGCTCTTCTTATTTACAAGTGTTCTGTAATAAATATTAGATTGAGTCAAAAGTTCTCGGACAAATTGACAATATTTCTATTCATCTTGCAATTTTTAAACGATAACTGTTGATTATTTGAAGTATGCCTCGTTGGCATCGATGATCTTCTGCCAACATTTAGGTCGTAGATGCCCTTGCCCCAGAACGCTCGGGACTGATCCTTGAAGAACTGTTCGAGTGCCTTTTTGATGTCATCGTGGATTTGGAAGTCTTGCCCATCCAGATGACGTTGGAGATAGGAAAAAAGGTGGTAATTGGAGGGAGCCAGGTCCGGGGAATACTGTGGGTGTTGTAAAATGGTCCAGCATAACTTCAACTTTGGTCGTTCTTGCAATGTGCGACCGAGCGTTTTCGTGCCGGAAGTAGATTTCGTGCTGCTGCAGGCGTGCATTTTCGAGATTTGCCGTTAAATTCCTCAGTTGCTCAATGTAGACGTCTGCGGTCACTGTGCATCCCTCTGCAGGCAGCTCCCAGTATTCGACGCCGTGTACGCTCCACCAGATGAAGAGCAGAACCTCTTTTTTGGCGTGTACGTGGTTTTTAGTACGTACTTCTAGCTGGAGCGTGCTCCTTGTAAACTTCCTGCAGACGTCCATCAAATCTTCCTGGGCGTTTTTACGACAATACTCCAGCATACAAAATCCCCGTATCACCTAACACGATTCCGTGGGGTCGAATGCTCCACCTAAAACGTATCACCTCAGATCCGGAACATAAGAGCCACGTTCTAACGTACCTCGCCGCAAGAACTAAAGCGGTTTTCACGTCGTTTTTTTTTACGACGATTAGGGAAAGATGAGCGAATCCACACGTAAGGTTTCGCACTCTACTGTCCGAACATTGCGCTTTCGCTGTAGGTTCCGCACCACGTAAAAATTGTGATTACGCCGATTTTAATCTTCGTAGGTTTTATCTATCAGACAGTAAATCTCGTCGTAAAAAGAACTAATAGAGAGATTCTTTAATTTCACACAAACTTTAATAAATGGATAAGAATGCTTCGCATTTCCTACTCTAATTTTTTCCCCAGTTGATCTCATCGTTTTTATTTGTTACCTTGTTTTCTCCTCATAGAAGCTAAGAGAAAAGCGATCCTTCGATGACACTTTCATATTCATCAATATCTATTTTTGACCGTAAATTTTTGTGGACGAAATATAGTTTTTGTTCAGCGCACTCGTTCGAAACTGACGTCAATTTGATGGTAATTAATTAAGAATGAATAAAGAGGAAGGAGAGGAATCAACTAGTGACTCGAACAATTTTGTCGGAAAGTTCAAAGCAATTTTTCACGCGCTGTTCAAAGAATACGAAAAATCACCTAGTCCGAAAAATTTGTCAGAAAATCGGAAGAACGTCGCTCGTAGCCTACAGGAACTCTATTCGCAACGGCCAGTTGAAGATCAACAATGTGTGGGTTCTCTGGACTCGTAGTAAACCTTTGGCGAAGTGGGTTCAGTTTTTCGATCAGATGTGAAGTTGTGCGATCGTCTAAGTTGGTCCTATGACGAACGTTGTCGTAAGCGTTTTCTAATTGTTCCTATGCTTATTCGCTCTCGAATGAAGACCTGTTGTTATCAATCGCTCAAAATCTTACTAAGTAGTAAAGTAAGTTGAACAACAGCATACAGCAAATAATCTGTTTTGATGCTTTCTTCACATTATTTTCTTTAATATTACTACTATTTTTTATCATTTTCATTTTTTATTTTTATTCTTTTTTATGAACAAGTGTTCTAAGTGAAAATAGAGTGGGTTTTTTATTGATATAAGGAGCTGGCTGTCTCAGTTTCAAATAATCATGATCTCTAGAAAGCGTATTCGGACAACTAATGTGTGATTTTTCATACTGTAACACCTTATTAAAGGGCATCGTCGCTGATGTAAGAATAGCACTTCTATTACACGTTGAAGTAAAGTAAAGTAAAATCACTGGCGTATCAATCGACTTGGGATGCGCCAACACGTTTTTACTGCAATTCGTAAGCGTTGCGGTTTTGGAACGCGTTTTGGCCCAAACAATGACTTGCGGGGGTTGGCCGATATGCCAAGCCGGTGTTTTTATCCTCCGAAACAAGTTTGGTACCAGATCCATCTAGGTTGATGGTCTTGGTTTGCACTAGGGCGGTTTCGAACCATCGACCGTGATATTTATCTAAAATCTTCTGTATGTTGGAATGGTTTGCTTACACGTTTATTGATCAACCATAATTCAAATAACATTTAACAGTGCTTCATAAAAGAAAAAAAAAACATTTCAGTATAAATCTTCAATCTCTTTCAAAGCCGTTCTGTGTTCGACTCTGGGGCAACGGGGAACCACATTTCCATATTTTCCATTAACAGCTTTTACGATCGACAAGAATTCCTCTATTTCCCATTTATAAGCACCAATACCACTGACTTCTGACACTTTACTTCTGATTCCAGAGGCAAGACCTCGAAGTGCATTTTTCTCTTGAGAAAGAGGACAAGAAGTCGACAACACTTCCAAGAGTGAAACAGCAGCATCAAACAACTCTGGTATTACTTCAGCGCCGCCTCCCGATAAATGTCTGCTTTGGAAAAAGTACGCAATTGTGTTCAGAACACTTCTCAGACAACCTCCTTCTTCGAGTTGCGCGGAACGAAGACTACTTATTTGGGCATCCGTGAATAATAACCAGCTCCAGGTCAAGGATGTGGGTTTCGGATTAAATCTTAGAATTATGCTCGCCTTCTCAAAATTGTTAAGGGAATTCGTCAGCATATCCCTATCAGAAGGCGACACACAGTCGCCAGTTGTGCAGTCTTTACAGATGCGAGTACCTAGAACAGCAGAGATTATTAGCCAAAAAATAAATGAAAAAGATTAAGCGTACCTTGAGTAAATACTACTGGAATAAGAAGAAGTGCAACGAAAGCAACGATCATACTAAACGGAATAGGACTTCATAAATATCGGAATATTCGATTATTTGGCGAAGAAGATTTATTTTCGGGTAAAGCCGACATCAGAAATTGTTTAAAACGACAAGAGTGCTTGCTTTGGCAGTGTGTTTTTCAACATTAAACGCATCACCCAGTGAATCTGGGGTGGTGCGGAATTTAGGTGGAGAGTTCCCATACGGGGTTCTAGATTATGAAGAGAATGGTGATTCTGTCCATTTTTTCCTAATTCCCGTTAAAAAAAACGGCCACGAAGATGCGGCGCATGCACAAGGCTGGCGCGCTCCAATCGAATTCTTTGTAGAAAATAGCGCGCCGGAACGCCCGAAGTCGTATTTTTCGGGCCGTTTTTTTACTGCAATTAGGAAGAAGTAGACGGAATCACCCTGCTCTCCGTAATCTACGACTTCGTATATGCATAACCCACCTGAAACTCGCACCACCCGAGATTCATGGAGTGATGCCTTTAACGAAATGTAATGGTTTTTAACGCGCGTATGGAGTTAGGAGATCGATTCCAAATGAAAGATTTTGCGGATAAAGACGTGAAAAAAGAGACGTTTATCGTAATATGTGGAAGTGTCCGTTAATGCAATATTGGCGTCTTTTTATGCACTAAGACAGGGAGCACATTGAATTACAAATGTAAGTTGAAGACGTGGATAGGCAGCGGCGAGAAAGAGTAGAATATATTTATGCTTTTACGAAATCTTTGAAGGCACGGACATTGTTTTGGTTCAGGAAATAATTTCTTGGCATTCCATACGTGTGTCAGGATCACTTATGGCGTATCTTTGCTATGATTGAAACGCTGAATCCATATTTGAGGAAGCTTCAAGCACGCCAAAGGAGTCTAAATGTAGAAGTATTTCTCGTCTTCAAAGCATAACAACAAACAAAAATAGTGTTTGCCCCCTAAGGTCCTTTAAGAGAATGTGCTGCTGAAAGACTACGAAATTTTACGCACTACACCGGTTAACACTGGAAATATATGTCCCTCTTTCTTGACCGATTAACATTGACTCAATCGGTGGGGTAATATTATCGCTTGACGCGATTCCCCGCATCTCCACCGAGGTGGGTCCTCCTTGAGCATAACTCTGCTCAACCTTCTCGATCTTCATCAAGAGCTTACACAAGATCCATCTATTCGTTACTATTTCACATGCTGCGAAACCTGACGTGAACTGCCCACCGACGTCGAGTGTGCTCAGGTCCTCTTTTACCACCTCAGTCCAGAACTTTCGTTTTCGGCCGGGTGCCCTGTTTCAGTTTGAACCCAAATGACTCCTCAGAACACGCACTTTGAACAAGGCGGTCTGCTTGTCTCCTTAGTATGTGACCAAAGTAGTGAAAATGATTTTCTATAATCATTTTCGACGACGGCATCAGATGTTGACACTTCCCATGTGTCATGGGCATGTACAGCACATCGATTTCCGCATAAAGATCTTCATTCCAGCATACTTCAGTCCTAAAGTAGCCTAGCAACCATCTAAGCGGCTTCCTTTCCGCGCAATCAAGCATCTCCATCACTGTAGAAGGTGTTGTCCAAGTTTCCGATCCGTATGGTATGATGGGACAAGTTGTGGATAGGTAGACTCGCAACTTGACTTCATTGGTGATGGGACCGACAACAGGCATTTCGTTACAGATGTGGATGTAGACGTAGCGTTAGTGCACTTTTGCTGTAAATCCCCCTCATACCTGCTATTGTTTTTCAGCATACAAGCATCAAGAACTCATCGACAAGTTCAATCGATTTCCCGTCCAACCTAATTCTTGCTGGAGGCCTCAAAGAGATATTTGCGCTTTCCGGGGACGTAGACGTAGCCCATGGGGTGAAATTAGCTTCGATACATGGTTGACAACATGTTGAATGTGCACAGTGCTTTTCTCGAATAACAATCTCGCTGGCATGCTAGAACAAAGGTAATCGTTCAAATGGCACCCTGATGGCGCTAAGACGATATCAGCAGGGCACTGATATCGACTGTTCTTCGCATGATTTCATCGGTAGCGAAGGTTAAAAGGAAAGGTCCTGTCGCTGGTCCTTGTGTCACCACCTTACCTCACTCCAGTTACGGTCACGTCAAAACGACATGAAGCACGGTAAGGTTGCGTAAGCAAGATGGGGCCATTGCGAACTGCAGCAATGAACGGTGGTAGAATGTATCTTCACTCGATCCTAACCGCTACGCACCGCTTTTAGCGCAACCGCTTACGCAACTGCATCGTGGTTCATGTCGTTTTAACTCTACTATAGCACTCTATACGATGATGTACAGCCGGCGTGTAGTGTTCGAGCTGCAGCAGTTGTTGGTTGGTCCACGTCACCAAGTAGACGAACTTTCGTGGTACTTCATATGCGCAAAGCGGGTTGAGAAGACGGCCCCGATAGGAAAAGTCGGAAGCGGTTTCGAAGTCGAGAAAAGCCGAACTGCATTGGCTTTCCTCTAATTGAGATAAACATACATTTGCACCTGATTTGTTCTGAAGAATATTACGAAAACGTGAGAACTCAACACATTTGGATACATGGGACATATTTCACCTCAAAGAAGTTTTTCTGAACCATTCATTTTGCCGTCCTTCAGTGAAGCAGAAGCATCAACGATGCGTCCAAATACAGCTCACGAGGAAAATGTAGTTGTTGGGGGGTACTCACTGGCGCATTTATTTCTCGACTCTCTAACCTACTTTTTTCTCTTAGTAACTTTAGTTTACATGTCATAGATCCTCTATGACTAATGCTTAGCCCACAAGGCCCTGATTGATTTTATTATTAAAGGCATCACCCCACGAATCTGAGGTGGTGCAGATTTCAGGTGGAGTATTCGTATACGGGATGGGAGACTACGGAGAGGGGGGTGATTCCGTCCATTTCTTCCTAATTGCCGTAAAAAACGGCCCGGAAGATGCGGCGCCGCACAAGACTGGCGCGCTCCAATCGAACCTCTTGTACAAAATGGTGCGCCAAAACGAATGAAGCCGTATCTTCCGGGCCGTTTTTTACGGCAATTAGGAAGAAATGGACGGAATCACCCCCTCTCCGTAGTCTCCCATCCTGTATACGAATACTCCACCTGAAATCTGCACTACCTCAGATTCGTCGGGTGATGCCTTTAACCTCGAGAAATAAGGACGCCATTGAGCGCCCTCCTCCCTCCCAACTACACTTTACCACAGCTCACTTGGGGAAAGTTTTCATTTTACCGCGGAACGATCTAACAACAAAATCCACAGTGTTCACATGGAAGAAACAACCGGTTCTTGCTCCTCACACATCATGCTCCAATCGTGTTCTCTATGCTCTATTGCGAAGAAACACTTTCGTTTCAAATCTCATCAGCTGTTCTATTTGTTGTTGGAGGGTTTGGCGCTGGGGTTTCTCCTCGTCTGTTCCTCTTCTGCTCTAAATGATCACATTGATTAAATGCCTAAAGAATCACATTTCCAGAGCAATTGATGGTGTACTGGCTTCGGACCCCATGTCTGGTTGTCTGCTTATTACTTATTGCACTCTTCCAGAGGTGCTCATTCACGGAGATTTGTCAAGCAAAAGGTGGGACTCTAGTATCTCTTGTCCGTTGGTTTAAAAAAAAAGAAAATCTTATTGAATCTGGAGGGAGATGTCGCGGTTTATGTGATATAATATGTCGTATATTAGCATGGATTGAACGGAAAAGGGAATTTAATCTCGTGGTTGACGTTGAAACTCAGTATTGTCCAGTACATACTTTTAAAGAAGCTGATATGGAACTCTGGTTTTCACGATTCCTTTACACAACGTAGTGATTTCAGAGCTAGAAAAATCGCGGTGGATTGTTCCAGCAAAGTTGACGAACGGATTGGACCTGTATATTCATCGTGGATTAGAATATAGCGCAACGAGAGCCTTTACTGATATCTTCTTGCAACTTAATCTGACTGATGGCGATACATATGACCTTTATAAGGTACGTTTACAATATGCTGCCTTTTGGTAATGTCGTTTTGCTTGGTTAGGTTACCGAAGTTTCGCATAACTGATTACAAGCCTTTAATCGAGAACAAGTAGGAGATCTCAAGCTTCAGAAATTAGCTACATGAGACACTTTCTTTTAAATTCCTTTGTGGATTGCTGTTTTCAAAAGTTTTCGCAAGTAGTTGAAGTACTTGAAAATGAGTTCTATCACTATTGTTTTTTCTCACAAATTTTTATGAAATTTGAATTACACAACTTGTGGCCTTTATATAAACCGTAGCATACACTGCATATGTACTGCAAACTGTAAATTTTTTGCAATTTTCTCTATAAAACAGAGTAAACATGGACGATGGTGTAGTCGGGTGAGAACGACTTAACGCACGGGTACAGTTGCGTAAGCGGCTGCGCACTAAGTGGTGCGATACGGATCCGCTTGCGGTTAGGATCGAAGGGGACCATCGCTAACACAACTCATCGCCGCATTTCGCGATGGTTTCACCCGGATCCCAACAGCAAGCTCAACCGGGATCGAGCGCTTACGCAACTGCGCCGTTCTTCATGTCGTTTTGACCCGACTATATCTGAATCATATCGGTGGCGAACATTGTTTACGTTCCATCCTAGTCATACTTTTTCTAGAGGCTTAGTTGGTTTAGACTTCTTGTACTTTGCCGTTGGGATGATATTTTAAAACAGCATTCTAAATTTCGATGATGGAAGAGTATGTATGGAAAGATTTGTGATACTAAGTGTTCTTACGATATTGTGCTTCGAGTGCCCATGTTCGGCTGTGGTTGAATTTTGGCATGTTGAATACGTAGCTTTTTTTATTAATTTGGTTGAGCTGCAGCCAAGATTGGTACTGATCTTTTTAACAACTAACGTTTCGTTGTAGTTGGCGTTGTCACTTTCGTCAAGAAAAAAAGTTTAGTTGAAAATGTCCGCCACTGCGAAACCTTCCGATGGTGTGATGTTTGCAATTGTAGCCAACCAGCTAAATAACTATTTCTTTTATCACCTTCTTCTTCGTTTTAAGGGTGACAACTGCTCCATCGTTGAGGAAGAATATCGTGCGGATAATCGAATGTTTGGATTGCTTAAAGGTGTGGACCTATGGGAAAGTCATCAGCTGAACGTTTTTAACGACACAGTTGTTGGAGTGGTGACACATTTACCATACACTATTAGTGCAAAAGTCTTGAGTAAGTCTATTTTTCTAAGTTATTTTGCTTATAGCTGAGTTTCTTAGTGATTTTACCTTTAACCTGATTTTCAATTATTCAGAAGTTAACTATGTTCGTTTCGGCGTTTTCGCAGCTGGAATTCTTTTATTTCTATTTGCTCGACGTCTTGTGCGGAATGCTGTGTTTTTCTATGGAAGTGGCTGTTCTTTTGGTTTATTGGCATCTCTACTTATTCTAGTTTTCATTGTTTATAGATTTGCGCCAAAGGTCCGTTACTCAGAAAATCCTTGTTTACTCCTGTTTACTAGACTTTTTTTTTCAACAATTTGAATGTTGATTAGCCATTTATTTGCAGAAGTTAATAGGTATACCTATCCTTATTGGAGGATGGTCATTAGCTATGTACATGTTACATTTTGCTTGGAGAAACTTCGCCACAGTAGTCGTACAGTACCAGAAATATCTAGCTGCTTATATGGTAACGGGTGCTTCTAGTATATTTAATATGTTTTGTAGGAATTTGGACTCCAGGAATGCTACTGTGGGTCTAAATTATTCCAGGTCACCGTTATGTCGATTTCTCTTGCAATTTGCTATAAAAAAGGTCCACCTAAGGACAGTCGTTCTCTAGACATTGCTCAGTGGACTATGCAAGCAGTGGCACTATTGCTTATTTATGCGTCTGCTCAGGTAATAGAAGCTTTCACAACTAGATCCTTCTGTAGAAACATAGTACCTCTTTTTTGAAAACTTTTCGAGGATTTTACAACGCCAAAAATTACTGTCAAAAACGATTCTTGTAAGAAGTGCAGTGATTACACTCTTTCGACTACTTTTTTTCTGTAGATCTTACCTGGTTTTACTTGCCTCAGCGTTTACATCTGTATTTATTCGATTCATCGATATTTTTTTACTCGTTAGGTCCAAGAGGTGTCTGTTGGAGTCATGACTATTTTGGTTCTACACCAGCTCTCCAAATCCTGGTTATGGTCTTTGATTTGTTCATTAGCTGCTGCATTTCGATACATCTGGTAATTTATGTTATAATTTTATGTTATCGATTGTCATCTTTGTGATCTACTCTTTCTTTCAGGAGAAAAGTGTTTCCTCCTAAGCGTCGCCTCCTGACTATGGAAGAATATGAGAAAGAGGGCTTAGAAACTACGAAACGAGAATTGGAACGATTGCGGGAGTACTGTCGCAGTCCTGATGCAGATGTGTGGAAAATTACCAGCAAAGTACACGATCCGAAAAGGTAAGGATCAGGTGATCTTTTTTTTCTGATGGAATTCTTTTCTTCACGGGCTCTTTTGACTACTGTTTGGGTGAGGGGAGTTGCGCAAGAAGAAATTCATTGGACATGAGATCTATAAGGTTAACCCCCGGAAGACTACTTTCTTGACAGATGTTTTCGTATTCGGACGATATACATCGTTCTCTATATCTATTTAGCTCATCACTTTTGGTTCGCTTCAGCTTTGCATCATTCTCAGCCTTTTGTCTATTTACGGACTTTTTGAAGATTTGCGCGCTTCGTTGACGGTAAGGAACGGCATGTATTGGAAGAAGAAGAGGATTTATATGAATCGGACGCTGAATTCTTGGATCGGTAAATCTTTATTCATTGGTTTTGTATATGTAGTGTTACTGATTCTCTGTTACAGTTTTTGTTTACTTTTGTTCTTACCTGCAGTGAGGGTGACGAGGATGACGTGGAGGACGATGACGACCGTAATTTTGGGGTTAGGAGATTCTATGATGGAGATGACGATGAATGGGAAGAAAGGATTATAGTTAGACGGACGCCTAAAGTTCGAGCTGAAAACTATCCATCTCCAAGGAAGTACGTTTTTTAACCGTATTTCTGAAAAGTTATATGTGTTCTCACTCTTAAATCAATTGGGAGTACTGCAAATCAGTTTTAGAGATGAAGATCTCGTCTTTCTAGATCTTTGCAAAATGGCTCTCATCTAATAGAACTCACACCTAACTCGCGATCATACTATCACGATAGTCCGAGGTCACAGAGCTCTACAAGGGTAGCAGGGTCAACATCAAAGCGATATCAAGCTGGGTACGTCAAGTTAAAAAGTCGTTACTGTATTGCATCTCTTATCACCATTTATTTCTCTTTAGGAGAGACAGAGATGACATAAATTATAATTATTCCTTCACTCGGAAATACAGGCAGACACCAGAACTGCAGAAACGGACGCAAAAGTGAGTTTTTAGTGCAGTTAATGGTTTTTAATGTTGTTTTTGACATTTTCAATCATACCAATTTTACCGTGGCTGCTGCACGTATCACCCGTTTTACCTGATAATTACGAGGTCGTTTTGCTTTTATCAGGCTACTGTAGTATAATTAGATATTACAATAATATTGTAAAAATACTTCAAACTGCCGTTTTGAAAGTTCCTTCTTTTTGCAGCTACTAGCGAGCTTTTCAAGGAATACCTTTTACTTGTAATTTCTCCTCAGTATTTCGTTGGGCCCTAGTTCAGACAGTTGCGAGGGATAAAACTTCGAATATACTGAAACACGTCCTCTAGGTATGTCTAAAGTCCACACAAAATCACACCTTGACCTCCGTTGTCGTCGATTTGTTCGAGTACGCGCCAATAATTCCTCCATTTGTCCCGATCGCGAGCGAAAATCGTCCAGTGGTTTCTCCTTTCGCGTGGGATACGAAGAGCATCAAATTTTTCTCTGAAGAACATTGTGAGGAAGCATGACGACAGGTTCGGCAGTCTTTCTGTATTGCGTTTGATATCATGTATCCCAGTAGCTCATGGGTCTGGTCCTCCTGTTGTTGAAATGCTTCAAGTGTCCGTCCCACCTTATTTTTTTTTAGCAAGTGTGCGTGTGCGTAATCTTTGATAATCTCTAATCTTCGATAGCTGACGTAGGATAGAACTTCGAATCCTGTCCCCCACTTGTGTGTGTGTGAGATATTCCTAGCGTCAGTCTTTTGATTGGGTGTTCATTGTCAATCACTTCATTTTCTTACTTCATAGGAACTGCCCAGGTTTCTGAAGCATAGATCGAAGTAGGAATTATTAAATCATAAATTATTAAATTAATAAACTAGGAATATGATTTTAAAGATGTGAGCACAGAGTTCCTGTTCTTCTTCACTACATACATAGATGCAATACTCAGAGCCTTTACTCTGACCTTTCCGTTCAATTTTAGACGGCTGGCGAAGGGACCCCCCACCCCTTTTGGACGGTTGATGAAGGGACCCTCATCACTTGAGCTCCATCCCGTGAGCTAAATCCCCTTCACCTGAAAAGGGTCCGACTTCTCCCTTTAAAACTAACACCTATGACTACATCCTCGATGTATCTATGCGCTGCTCAAGCCATTGGTTTCATTCTACTCAACTTGGGCCCAGGCCGTTCTTCATGTTAATTTCCCGACCCAAATAGACGTAGCTGGTGCCTCTAGATTGTCTGTCGGAACACAAGGCTCGTAAAAAGTGGAAGATCACCAAGATCGTGTTGTTGTATGAGAACGAAGATGCATATGACATCTTCAACTATCGTCCAATCTGCTCTCAGGTTTGAAAATGTGTTAGACGAGCGACGGCCGTGCGAGCAAGCAGGCTTTCGAAAAAGATTTAGCACGATTGATCACATCCACACTATTACAAATGTCATCGAAATATCACCAGAGTACTAGATGCCGCTATGTTTCACATTCATCTAATTAAAGAAGACCTTCGACGGTTGACGTTATGGGGATCTTTCAACTGCACGGTGTTTCAGTCGTTTTGACCCGACTATATTATTTGGTACTCGCATACTCTTAGATCGGGAAATGACCAAAGATCAACTGTGGACAAATTATTCTGAGGCACTCGCATCGTCAAGTTAGACTCATTTCACATACGAATAGCTTGTGGAGATCCACTACTATCATCAGATCGTATTTGATTTCTTTAGTAACATAATTAAGACGTCTTCGCCAGTATTTGCGGTACGAGTTCTCGTCTAGCTTCGTAGTTACCAGATCATGTATCTTGCTGTATGTATGTATCAAGGCTGTGTCTACTGTGACAGATTCGAAAAAGCGAATCTGTGTCTGGAATTGCATCGTCGGACACATTTTCACCCACTCTTGCTCAGCTGATCGCATTGATCCAAAGTGTTCCTTTACTTTTTTTTCTTCTCTCATACGAGATTCATCAGTTCCCATCACAACAGTTTCAATTGCGAGAGTATAGAAGTTTGTAGACAAAAGTTAGGAAAACTTGGAAAATCTTTCCTTTCAGACGAACCGCACCGTCGTCTTCGAATGAATTTCTCAGTTCAGATTCAGATGACATTCAAGAAGCGGACCTTTATCCGGAAGAACAGTTTGACTATTAGCAGTATTATTTGGTTGGGAATTGAAGTATATTTTTTGTCTCTGTGATTTTACCGATGATCTTAGAAATAACTTCTTTATCCGGCTTTCCTTCAGATGCATATTTGTTGAGATGTTCTCTATTTGCATTTTTCCCGGCCATTCTGTTCCATTTTTATGGAATTTTGTAAGAGATTAGAACAGTGGTGACGCGTTTTCATGCAACAAAAATTGAGCAGAGTTAACGCTGAAGGTTGATTGAGGTAGTTGTGAAGATAACGAAGCACGAAGTTTGCATGAATTATGCATTAGAACTGTAACTTTTCTATTAGACGCCACTTAGCGTTAATCCCATGCTTTTTGCTTTCATGATACTGTTTTACTCAGAGAGAAAAACTGTTTGGTTTTTCTCACTTGCTCACAAAGTTTTCTCTTGCTCATTTTCCCCTTGTGTCCTTATTAGTTAGACAATATTTGTCAGGTGTATTCTTTGTAAGAATCAATAAGTGAAGGATTTCTGGTGAATTTGTGCACATTAAAATTCTTCGTCGAACTTTCAATGCCTTTCTTCGGTTTTTGTTTTCCAGATAGGAGTGCAGAATAGCAAAATACGCTCATTTCTACTATTAACTATGAACATTTCCCTCTATTAATGACTTTTTCAATGTTTTCTAACGTTTCCCTGAAAGTGCCGCCTTGATACGTGTTCTTTCTTGTTGAGATCTCCATACTCGAGGTTTGTTTGTTGTGTTACGAATATTATGAACGCTATAAATTTTTTTAAAAGAATAGTTTATGTCATCCTTTTAAGCGTCATGGAAGAGTTAGAATTACATTTTTCCAAAGCGTACCAAGTACTTCAAGTAAGTAAAGGATAAAGGATAAAGTTTCTGGCGTTAATCAATCCGCTTGGGATGCGCCCCCACATTCACTTCAATTCAGAATCGTTTGAGGTTTACGAGCGTGTATCTGGCCCATACAATGACTTGCGGTGGCTAGCCGATGTGTCAAGTCAGTGCTTTTATCCTCCCAAACAAGTGTGGTACCAATTTATCGACCCCGGGGGATGAAAGGCTTGGTGAGCACTAGGGCGGATTCAAACCTCCGATCGATTGTGCAGTAAGCGGAACTTCAAACCGCTACACTACACCCGCCCTTTACTTCAAGTAAGTATTATGATTAATGGAATTTGATGCAAGTTTCTTTCTGTCCTAGGATTTATAGTTTACCGCTTTTCTTTTTAACGTTATGATTTCTTCAAAATATTGTTGTGGGCTACACCAGCGTGTGTTCGTTTTCGGATAGTCGCGATGCGATCGGAGTAAGGCATGCATTCCCTCTGTCTTATTCACGAATTCTCCACCTTTCTGTAAAAAAAAGCTTTTGTTACGGTTGTCCTGATAAATATAAATCCAGTTGTTTATATCCAATGTCTTTTTTTAAATCATTGAAGACATCTTTAAGAAGAATTCTATTTTATATTTCTTTCTTTCTTTATTTATTTAATAACATGAATTCAGAGCTTCAAATAAAAACAAGGGATATAATTTCTAAATAATTTCTAAATTCCCAGGATCTCGGTATCGCTTCCATTGCTTTCGACCTACCCACACTACGCTCATTTTGGTAGTGTGGGAGAGCAGCGAGCGATGCCAAGATCCTGAGAATTATTTAGAAATTATTTAGAAGTTATATGAAGCAGTATATAAAAAGAAGAGGTTTCTTGTGAGAAGTAATGCCATCAGACTCGCCATGTGCGTCGTTCTTTCCTAAATAATTTAATAGATCCTTTAAAAAAAAATCCTATTTTTCCACTACATCCTTAGCGTAACGTTAAAATGGTCTCAAATGCTTGGGAAAGCAGTCGGATGAGACATACTCCGGACACTTTGAACAATGGATATCTGAAACGTATGGATTGATATGAATTCGTCTAGAACCATGGAGGTTATAGTCGGGTGAAAACGACGCTCGAAGCGACGCAGTGAAACTAGTGGTTGAGATCGAGGTGGGACCATCACGAAGTGCAGCGGCTATCGGTGCCAGCATGGGCAGCCTGCCTCGATCGCTGCCGCTACGCTTCACCGCACCGCTTCGAGTACACGTAAGTGTACGTAGTTGCACCGAGGTTCATGTCGCTTTAGCCTGACTATATATGCCTTCTGTGTGAGCTTATCCCGTCAGGATTTCCCTCTGAAGCTGACGAATTGTGACAGTTGTGGGTGGATTTGACCTTATTTATCGACATACTATTATTTTCACCACCACCGACTTTGAGAGAAACCATGTCGCGGTGACTCTTAAGAGGTTCGCTACAGTTTGACGATTATCTTAGAGTAATTTAACGCTCTTATTTAAAGATAAGGGATAAAGTCACTGGCGTATCAGTCCACTTGGGATGCGCCAACGCGTTTTACTGGAATTCGTAATCGGTGAGGTTTTGGAACGCGTGTTGGCCTATACAATGACTTACGGGGGCCAGCCGATGGTCAAGTCAGTGTTTTTATCCTCCCAGACAAGTCTGGTACCAATTTATCGACCCCGGAGGGATGAAAGGCTTGGTTTGAACACTAGGGCGGTTTCGAACCCTCGACCGTGTGGCTACAACGGTCCTCTAACCGACTGCGCCACACCCGCCCTAACACTCTTATTTATCACAAATAAATACCAAAATCATAGTTAAAAATGAAAATTAACGAAAATACCATCTAAGTCATTATCATAAATAATATGTTATTTTATCACGCGCTTTTAATTATCAGAAACTAAAAATTATAAAGCTTTTGGAGAGAATAGATGTATTTTTTTGCTCACCCATGTTACCTTACCATGACAACCTTGGAGAGATTGTTGGAAAAATTCCATCCCTGCATAATTGTGGAAAAAACGCTTGGTCTCGTTGAGCCTAAGAGTTCTCAAAAAAAACATAAAGGCACGGATTTTATCGGATTTCATCTTGAGCACTTTAAAACAATTAATAAGATTGGTCTGTTGACAAAACGACAGCGACAAACTTTTTGGTTTCTGAATTTGTTATCATATTCTGGAATCTCACAAAATATTAAATTGTTAGGAAGTTGTGTACGAACTGACTTAACATTTTCTTTCGCATAGTAAAGTTTCTACGTCGTCTCATTACAAAAGAAAAAAGTTTTTTTTTTCTGCGGATACGTGTTGTTTTTCTGCTAAAAATCCAAAAATAATCCAATCCAATCCAAAAATCCAGCGTAAGCCAAAAAAAAATTGTCATTTTAGCTCTATTATACCCACATATCTTCACTTTTTTTCATTTTTATGTTTTTTTTTCAAATCTTATGCATTTTTGTTGCGGATTCTATATAAAAAACCACTTTTCGAGTAATTATCATGTCTCCATCCGCTAATTTATGAATTTAATTATTCTAAACAGAATGGAAGATTTGAGTTAGAGTTTGAATTCCTGGACGTTTGAGTTTCCCGTAATTCCGGAATGTTCTACGGTTAATTCTGAAAATTTCAGCAGGTAATATATTTGAGGAAAAATAAAGGTTTTTTTTCCTCGAGAAGGTAGAGGAGTGGATTCAAGCGGAGCGATAGAAGGGAATTTGTTTGCACTTGACATTGACGTTCGATCATGTAATTCAGAGCGAATAGCGAAAAATTTCAGGTGCTTCATGGATTTTTTGCCCGAGAGAAGAAAAAAATTGACCTTTAGCACGTTTTGCAGGTTGCAGACTCCGCAACTATGCGACGTCACAAAACATCTGCGCTTTTGCGCATGTCGAACGCTATTCAACAACGACGTCGATTTGATGTAATTACTGCCGGAGTTTCCGGGTCTTACTAATTCAACTTTGTCACATTTTCATACGGACAACCTTCACAAATTCAAAGGTAGATGTTTCGAGTTTTTTTTTTCTGCTTTTATAAATTTTACTCTCCTACCTTCTTAGCGTTTCAAGCGTTTTACTCGTCGTAATCGATTTTTACGTAGTCATAATGTATACGGTGCCTTTAAAGGTACGCAACTGTACCAACACTCCTTATGATTACAATAATATTATATTAGATTAGATCATATAGTCCTAATGTAGTTACGGTGGAACCAGTGAATGCGATTGAGATGGGACCTTCACGTCAGCTCCACTCAGCCTGCAGAGATGAGTGGAACTAAGAAAGGTCCCAACTGATAACATTCCTTATGATTACAACGATATAGTCATATCGATACGACTTAACCTGTGAAGCACGGAGGGGACCCTCCGGCTCAACAACGCAAGATGAGGAAGGTCCCAACGGACAACCGCGCCACACCCACCGCCGAGCATAGCCGCACCAAATGCATCAGAATTCAGATTGTTTCGATCTGATTAGAATACTTTAAATTCTTTTGCTGTACGCGGTAGGAGTTAGGAAAACAATCGTGTTCATCGTGTTTGAATGGGATGAAGAGGGTACAAGGTAGATGCTGGAATTTTAGTTCGTTTTGTCCCCTACCAGGGAATCACAAATCTACATAATATCTAAACCAAAACTTTTTTTTCTGCGGTAAAATATGATAAAATGTGAGAATTTGGTGATAAAAATAGTGGATTTCAGGTCTGTTCTGTATCAATGAAGTACATTTAATTTTCAAGAGAAATTTAATTATTTCTAAGATTAGAAAATTTCTATGATTGTTCTCACTTATTATTCCATTCTTAATTTTTTAAAGCTAATTTTTAAGCGTTATGTTTCTAATTTGTGGTTTAATTTTTTATTTTTCTAAAATTTATTTTTTAAAATCTTTGAATTCTGGCTATCAATATGAGCGCTTAAAGAGCGACTTAATACATTATTATTTTTTGATTTGCAATTTTAGAAAAAATGGGAAGAAGGTGTACATTTCAAATAAATTTAAAATTAATTCAATTTCAAATTTTAAATTTTAAATAATCAAAGTATTATCATCAGTTATTACTATCAAAGTTGCTGGTGATCAACGAGATCGAAAGTTTTAAACACGAGAATAGCAGCAGAACGATTTTCTGGAAGTTAGAAGGAATTCTTCATCTGATATAACTTCTTTAAATTAGTGGACATTCGTTGAACTTCGCTTTTTCACGGGGAAAAAAAAACAGGCGGTCCAGACAGTTGTTTCCACTTGTCTGAAGAGCTGATTAGCTGTTGAGTGATCAGTTCGGAGGTGGTGTCCGCTGCGATGTATCGTCAACTTTCGATCTCCTTAAAAAATTCACCATTTGTTAGAAAAGGTAATTTTTGATATAGCACTATTAGTTATCTACTTCATGGATCATGATCAGAATCTTTATGGATATGGATTTCATTGATCTTCATGGATACTTCTACATTATGGGTTTTGATGGATGAAGATCCTCGTGGATATTTATGGTTTCTTAAAATTAGCAGATTTTCACAGTGTTTGAAGGAATCTAGTAGTACTACCGTACTTCATGGATCATGATCTTTATGGATAATCATGAATGCTAAAAATGCCAAACTTTCAGTGTTTCTACCGTACCGTGCTAGATATCTTCAAATAGTCTGGTAGTACTATTAGATATCTCTAGGATTCATGGGAAATTTCGAAATGTAGATAAATTCTACAAGGTGTATACATCATGTGAAAAAGTGCCTTCTATAGCGTTAATAATGTCTTCTAACATTCGCTTAAAATAAGCAAAAACGTTTCCTAAATCATCTAACCTGAATCTCTTCATGAGAATGTTCAATTTATTGCTTCTTAGTCGCCCTTCAACGTATTTTAGTGGACCTAGGAAAGTCCATTTGAAAAATTACATTATAATTAATTTTTGTTCTGTTTTAGTTCAATTTAAGTTTTATTTCGTCCTGTTTTAATTTATTTTGTGTCTTCATTATTTTTATTATTTTATTTTATGTTCTTTATATTTTCACGAAGCTGGCGTGGTATGGATTTTCAATGGAGTATACTTATATCGAGTCGTGATTATGAACACAAGGGTGGTTCCGCTCGTCTTCCTCTGCATCACTGTAACAGACCGCTCCGGAACGCTGTTTCCTACTCTATTGCAATGCGTTACCCTTGTGCCACGCCTCCGCCTGCGATTCGTCGAAAATCCACTCGGACCTCCCAATAGGCAATTCATTTCATTCGACCAATCGCAAACGGGAGGCGGGGTCGTAAGGAACAGCATTCCGAAGCCGTCTGCTTACAGTGATGGAGGGAGAGGTGAGCGGAGCCACCCCTGTATTCATAATCTACGACCCGATATAGGTAGATAGATATAGGTATACTCCAACGAAAATCCATATCACACCAGATTCGTGGGGTGATGCCTTTGAAAGATAGCCAAGTTTTTTTTTTACGAAATATCAAGATTTTACCAAAATTAATTAATTAAGTATTAATTGTAATTTCTTTGTAATTTGTATTAACAGGGTGCGTTAAAGGAATTCAATTTTTGAGAGGAGGTGAGAGAGGTTTGAACTCAAAGAAAGAGCCTTTTCCCACAGTATAACCCTATTACAAAGTTTTTTTTTTCGAGAGAAAAAGATTGAAATTTGCAATCATTTACATAGATGTATGTATATATATATATAGGCTTTATATAACATTGTCCGTAAAATTTTATGCGGTTATATGAGGAAACGTAAATGCTGTTTGAAAATATTCCAGAAAATATTTCCCGACACTCCTAACGTCTAACTTACTCTCCCCTTTCTACACCTTCCAACTTGTAAGAGTCATGCTCTCATTATTTCACACACTCTCTCGTTATTCTTCGTTCGTCTGTACTCTCCGCTTTGGACACACTCTCTCGTTACATGTACATCCAGACACGCTAATTTTCGCTATTCTGATTCATTTTTATTCGTAAAACCTTTAATAATTTAATAATAATAATAGTATTTTGTTGTTAAATGTATTTGTTGTTTATAGAAAGAAAAATGCATATTTATAGTCAATTTATAAATATGCCATATATACATATTTATTCATTAATGAATATTTTATTTATTTAACGATTCCCTCCTCTTTTAAACTGTATTTGAAACTGGATTGAAACTATGAAGTCAAAATTGTTCATAAGGAATTTAAAATTAAGATAATTGTTAGAGTATATATAAACGCGCTTTAAAAAATATTCCAGAAAACTTTTCCTGAATTCCTAACGTCTAACGTGAGTCAGAACGAAGGCTCATTTGTGTTTTGAAACCTTTCATGATTCCGTTCTTGCTTTCTTCCACACCTGATCTTTGAAAAACCACTTAACCTAATGCTGTTGTTGCTTTTCCACAAGAAATTCCAGAAATTTCCCCAAGCGTTGTGATTCTCCAGACATTATTTTTCTTCGTCTACGCTATTATTGTTGGGTTTTTGCGGTTTATCATTAATGATGGATTGATGTGACGGTGGAACGGGTGGGTGGGGAAGTTTGAGTAAACAAGAGTGAAAGATCTTGGATCTTGGGTTCAGTCTCTTCTAGGCTTCGAAAAAACGGGAAAGATATACTGGTAGTACAAAAATGTGAAAATCTCCAGAAAAAACGAAAAAAAAAACAAAAAGGAAACAATAAATGATCTTAAATTTTGGATTCAATCTTCCAGGCTTCGAAAAAAAACAGGAAAGATATAGTAGCAATAAAAAAATTGAAAATTTCCTGAAGAAAAAAGAAAAAAAAAAAAAAAGAAAACAATAAAGGATCCAAAATTTTGGATTCAATCTTCCAGGCTTCAAAAAAAAAACCAGGAAAGATATACTGGCAGTGAAAAAATTGTGAAAATTCCCTTACAAATTTCGAGACCTAGTCGTATTCCCGGAGCGATAATTTTACAATGTCGATATTTTAATAACCTTCCGCTGGATGTATTATTTTACAGGGTTGGGTCAACATTATTTTTTATTATAATTCTGAGTATGAGGAAAAATATACATATGTAAATATTATGTATTGTTTGCAAAAATGTATGTAATATGTAATATTTATGAGAAATAATAATATAATAACAATAATAATAATAATAATAATATAATAATTTAATGTTATGTAATATATATGAAAAATGTAAAGAAAAAACATATAACTATAATAATAAATAATAATATGTGTAAATAATATCTCCTACATTTATTATATATAAATATCAAAGTATCAAAACTGTATCAACATTATAAATGAATATAAAATATTATTTCATATATATTAATAAAGATTAAGGCTTTAATATTTACGTATAGCAGACAATTATAAGTTATGTCCATGATTATTCTTACGGAAAAAAACCAGGCACTAATCCGAAGCGATTCAATTAGTACAATTATTTACATTCACTAAGAAAACTCGTACATTACAAAGGAAACTCGTCCACGTAGAATTGTGTACGAAAAATTATTGGTAGAATGAAATGAGATCTAAATTGATTTAAAAAAATTAATTTAGTGTATTTGTACAACTATACATACAACACACTTATTTTTTTTTTTTTGCCTTCCTCCTTTGTTTCTTAAGCACAACCAAAAAAGGCGGCGGAGACCACTTCTCGCATAAGGGTAAATAGAATAAAGGGATTAGAATAAGAGGGTAATGCTGAATATCTATGCTATTTCATGTACATTATATTATATTTATTATAGTGCATTTATTTATATATTCATTTGTATTTGTTGGTTTATATTTTTATATATTATATTTATATCGAATTTTCGGAATTAGAATTGATTTACTTACTTACTTACTTAGATGAGTAAGTAAGATACTTAGAATGATTTTAGAATTGATTTTCATCTTTCAAATCGATTTGGAAGCAAATCAATTCTAATTCCGAAAATGTTTATGTTTATGTAAATATTTATGCAGGAACACATGCAACATACTTATTTCTGTTGCGAGTTCTCTATTCTCTATGCTCTGTAACTTTAGCACAACGGAAAAAGGTGGCAGGGACCAGTTCTCGCATAATGTTGTTTAGAATACGGTTTTATACATTTTATTATATTTATTATAAAGCATTTATATATTTATTTGTATTTTTTACTTACATCTTTCGTGTGTAATATTTATAGCGAGTTTTCTGAATTATAATCAATTGTTTTTCAAATCGATGTAATGTGTAAGCAGCAAAACATACAACATGCTTATTCCATCGCGAGTTCTCTATTATCTATGCTCTGTTTCTTTGGCAAACCGAAAAAATGCGGCGGGGACCAGTTCTCGTACTAACTCAGCAGCGTAATAAAATGGTACTAGATATTTATGCTATTTTTATGTGCACTTATTGTAGAAATTCCCAGTACTCCTATTTCAAATATACAGATATTCGGGAAATATGTTGACTATAAAATAGTTTGAAGCGGAAGAAGAAGAAAAAAGGCTGTTTTCCAGCCTCTCAGCGCTGCTGCTCAGCTAAAGTGCATAGTCACTAAATTTCCTCGAATTCGTGGTGCGCTTCTCAATTTCACTTGATCGCCGATCTAGCGGCGAGTCCGTCGCGACGCCAGTTGTTCGTCCGCCTATGGCATATGACGCGAATGAAATCCCAATTGAACAACAAATTGTCAAAAACACTTCCGTGCCACCGCAAGGATGTGAGAAATTGATATGTCAACAAGTTGTCGAGTTAGTAAATTCGCAAGAAAACCTTCGCAAATTTCAACCAGGGGTTACGGTGGATTCATTTCAGCTTCTTTTTCTTATAAAAAAAAAGCATTTGTTTAAATATTCTTATTATTATTTGTTACTACTATTTATTTATTTATTTATTTATTTACTTATTTATTTATTTTTTGTCTATCATCTGTTATATTCCTCTTTACGATTATATTTGTATCACTGTTGATTATTTTATTATCTGTTTATTTTATCTCTCATTACTATATTTGTGTTTATTATTTATTCATTTGATAGCTAGCTATTCTACTGCTTCAATTACTCTTATTATAAATTTACAGCAGTCTTTTCCAGATTTTTCAAGGAAAAAAAAACAACTATCCATGCTTTAACAAATAAATTCCTCGCCCGCATCGTTAAAACGTGCCCGACGGCAAGAAAAAAAGCTGTTTGTGCTTCAAACGACGATAAGCACGGAGGATACGGTAGTCGAATGGAATTTCTCGAGGTTTTGTGAATCTTTGATGCGCAAGTACGCATAAAGTAGGCTAATACCGACTTCACTTCGGATATTCTCTTCCCATGCGCAATGTTTTTGCGTTTTTCTTATCATTTCGCGGAATCACGTGATTAATCTGAGAAAAGTTGACATTGACATCGAAAAACAATGGTTTTGTTTGAAATTTGGCTTAATTTAGGTCATAAATTTATTTTTTATTTGATCTACTTATTATTATTTATTTTATTTTGGATCATGTCATGTCCATGTCATGTTGTTTTTCTTAATCCCTATACTATTCCCTGCCGTTCTTAATTTTTCTAAATGGAAGATATTATAATGTATTTTATTATTATATTCTAACATTTTTATTATTTTTATTATTTTATTCTAATATATTTATTTATTTGTTTATTTATCCATGGGATATTAACGTAAATAATTTATGTTTGGAATGACTTTCATCTCTTTATTTAAAGAAAAATTTTCCTTCTCGAGAAAAAAAAACTTTTAGTTCGAGGAAGGGTAATAAATTATGTTCTCAGCTACAGTAAAAATGATCCATACTGTAGCTGGTTTTACAGTTCGGATTGAAAATACATGGATTTTTGCCATTGCTATCGCTGAAATGTGTGCAAGTGCCCTTTACTTTCATCATAGATCAACACAGAAGAAATAATAAGAATAGGAATAGGAATAGAAACTGAATAAAATTAAAAAAATAAATAAACAAAAAAGAGAAAACAATGTAAAAATATGAAGTGATGGTTCTGAAAAACTGAGTAATAGTACTGTGAAAATGTTTTTGAGCATGCAGTCATCACCATGAGGTCGATCTCAAAATTTTTCCGGGAATTTTCGCAACAATTCTGTGCTCATATTCATCCTGAGTTAACTTTGGATTGGGACGAACAGCGCTGAACGATTTAACCGCATTGAATTTTTTAATAACACTAGTTTAATTTAGTCTTTATAATTTTAATCTTAATGAATTTTTAATTTTTAATAATATTTTAGATATTTTTTTTTATTTATTTATTATTTTTATTATTATATTATTATATATTATTATTATATTACATTATTATTTTTTATTTATTTTATTATTTTTCATTTGGACGAGTTAGTTTATTAGAGAAGGGTACTGTAGCACTTATGGTTGGCCCAGCAATGAATGTGATCGGAAGATATTTAGCCTCAGGCGATAGCTATACCTAATTATCAGCGGCGACGGCAATTATACTCCTCAATTATACTTTTTTTTTTAAATCGTAACGATCACTGCAATCTATTCCCCTTTACGATCATTAGCCGATCAAAAATTTAATGAAAAAGCGCTAATCATCAACGAGAACGTGATGTGAAGTATTCTGTATTTTTTGGATATATATTTTCCAGAAATAATTTTAAAATGATTTTAAAGATAAAATGACTAACAATTATAACAATACGATTACAATATGAATACATATAATTAATAAAGACGATCAATACAAATCTTGGCTACAGTTTAAGAAAATCAATTAAAAAAATACGAATATAATTTTAAAAAAAGACTTAAAGGGATTAAAAAATGGTCCAGAAATGATGTGGTGTAATAATGTAGCTGAAATTGAAGAATAAAATTTTTTCAAAATTAAAATAATTCTATGAATGTCACAAAGCGTCGTGTTCTGCGTCCAAGCACTGGAAAAAATCGAATTTCTCCAAAATTTTGACTTCAAAAGCAGAATTGTCCTAGGTAATGCTTAGGTGGATAGCTTTATTTTGTCCGACCTTGTCCGATTTGTTTTCTGGATTTGTTTTCTGTTGAAATTTTATTTGTGTAAACATCTAATCCAAGATAGCATGAAAACGGGACATTATAATTTCTATAATCAATTTGAAGAGGAATTACGATACCTCGAACGAAATGAAATGTTGAAATTGAATTTAATTTTTTAACTTATTGAATTGAATTTTAATTTTTTTTAAATTTATTGAATGAAGATATTGAAATGATGTGCGATACGCTTCGAAACACGCCCACGCAAGAAGTTTTTACGTTGAATTAATGGGAATTGCTGATGATCACCTTCTGTGTTTATGATTTTTTTTTAAACTGGAGCACTAAATTTTTCTTTGAGAATTTCCACGAACACGCCCACGCAAGAAGTTTTTACGTTGAATTAATGGGAATTGCTGATGATCACCCTCAGTTTATGATTTTTTTAACATTTTTTTGAGTACTAAATTTTTCTTTGAGAACATCCAAGAACTTACTGCTGCACCGTTGCGCAGTAAAAGTGTAGGTGGATGTGTGTGTGTGTGTGAACGTGCGAGAAATGCTTATTCAAACGTGCGCTTTACGATCGTATTTCTGGATTTTCGCATATGTTTTCCATTAGATGCCAGATCCTTTGTGTAATTAAATCGTTTTTATTATGTACGTCATGCGACAATGGAAATTATTACAATGAATTCCGGCTAAGTCTAAGGCCGCCTAGGGCGTTCCATTCGTCGATTTGTCACCATCGTTGACGAAAGCTCGACGGAATGCAGTGTGAGTTTAGTGTCAACATTAATTCCCGTCAATTACGGTAATTTTTAATTGTATGTGGATCATATTTCGATTCATTGGGCAATATTGATTGGATGTAATCAAGTTTAATTATTTTTAGTTTTTCTTTAGTTTACTTAAATAAGTACTGAATGAATGAAACCGTTTGCTGTTCACTGAACGCCCATCTGAAAAATATTGAAATTGATTATTATTTAAAATAAATATATAATATAATATAATATAATATAATATATAATACAATTTGAAATCAGAAAATGGGTCCGCATGTAGGTCAGAAATAAGAAAATATAAAAAAATAATATGAATAAAATAAAATATAAGAAATACCAAACTAAACAAAAATAAGGAATAAATGGAAAAATACGAAATAAAATAAATAAAAATAATAAACAATCATCAAATAAAATATGAAAATACTAAACGAAAACGAAATAAAAAAATAAAGAATAAATAGAAAAATAATAAACTTTCATCTGCATGTATATCACGAAAATATTTTATAGATTTTTGATTTTGAACATACATATATATTACTAAAAAAATAAGCTATGCTATAAATAAAATAAGTTAAGAGCCGAATCTATCTACCTATCCAGAGAATCTATCTGGCTAGAAATAGCTATTGCTAGCCAAATCGCTGCTGCTGATTTGGAACTTCCCTGGGAAAATTTTCATGATTTCGCTACCAACGCTCACCTACTTGCACACTGTTTCATTTGACTTCAAGTCGATTAAATTTTTTAAACCGAATTTTCTGAAAATCATTAATGTCCTAAATGTGCTTTCCTATCCTCTAGGGAGAATTTTTGTTAGGAACTGTCTGTTTTTAAGGAATTATCAGCGTTTCACCTAATTATTTATTGATTAACGGATTATCGATTGGTGGTTTTATCCTATCCATGAATTTTCACGTATTTTTTTTAACTTACCGTAGTATTCTTCTAGTGATATTAAATCTGAAAAATCGTTGTCGTGTCTAAACTCCACAAACATGTTAATTGCCTTTAGAGAATTCTAGTACGCTATAAGACGAGTTCCACGTTTCCGTAGATTTTTCAAGATAGTATTTAATAGAATTTTTATCGAATGTGGAATTTTCGTAGAGAACTTCAAACTTCGTTACTTTGTTAAGTGACTGTTTGACTGTTAACTGGTGAACTTTATCTTTTAAGGTTTTTTCTTCCATTTTTTGAGCTTAGAATTTAACTTGCTCGAATGTTTGTTTGAGTTCTTGGGGCTTTTTCCTCTGAAAAAGTCAGTTGTGGTGGTGGTGTGGTTATTAGTGATTATCGATCGGAGTTTTTTGGAAAAAGAAGATTCTTTTTGTTCCCTCATCCTTCCATAAAACATTTCAGAACATTTCATGATATTCTCAATGTTTTCTTGCTGGACGTCTGTATTTTGTTTTAATTTTTAATTTTTATTCATATTTTCCTGCAATGTACTTGAATTTTACTCAATTCTTCTCCTTTTTTGAGCACTTTTTCCTACCATGAAACATCAGAAATCGGGAACAGTGGTGCTAAACAATGAACCATACTATTATTTTCACATGTAGCAGACGGTCTGAGGCTTTTTTCTTTGGTTCGATAGTCTTTAAAACTATTAAAATTCCCTTAGGAAGTTTTTATATGTAGTTTTTAACGGATTGAAGCTAGAAGTTGCAGCAAATTAATTTATTTCCTAATTTTTTCTTACCTATTTTTTATATCTACATTTCTGTTTATTTGCTTACGATGGATCTCTCACTTATTTATTTATTCATAAAAACATTTCTAACTAAACAGTTCTAATTATGTTTCCAAAAAAATGAGAGAACCGATTTGAGTTTTTGGATTCAAAAATACAAAAATCTACAGTTATTATTACAGTCTGAGGTAGTGCCGCTACTGTACACATCATCCTTTTTTTCGCTACCGTATAACAACTCATTTACTTTACAGCCGGCTGTATGGTGGCTCTACCGTACCATCGTCACAGTTTTAATTTCTCATCGATTTTTTTTCTTAATGGAAAAGATTGTAATGATGCAGTTATTGGCATTGCTGGAAGCGTACGGTTTTTTTTAATGAAAAAAAAACTAATTAAATGGAAAATCTGAATAATAATAAATATGGATCATTATGAAACTTGTCTGTCTGCATGGTATTTTATCAGAGCTAATTTTTAGTAATCAAAGATTTTTCTCAATAGAAGTGTTCGGCTAAGTATGAACCTTCGAAAAACTCCAGAAAACTAATAATCAGTATAGAACTTCTATTAGACCCTTCGTAAATATCCTAGAAACATTCTTTTTTCTTCTGAAAATTAGAAAATTGGGAATGCATTATGTATTAATTCTAGACCACATTTTATTGAAAATTAAGAAATATTAAGAAAAAATTATTATTTTTTAAATGTTGAGAAAATTCCTTTAGAAAATTCTCGATAATTCTCTCTACAGTTTCGGTTAAGAGAATAATAGATTCGAATAAAAAGAAACTGTTTTCTGCTATGGTAATTAGCGCGTTATAGCTGTAATTTTTTTCGTTCGCGAGAACTGGTCTTCGGAATATCGGTAGCGCAAATACGTTGGTAGACAGTGCACAGGTAAGGGATTCTGTATCTCTTCCTCTATGGTTTTCATGTCGATATGATTAATTCTACAAATTTCAATTTTAATTGAATTAATATTATAATTAAAATAATTTGCTGATAATCAATTAATTAATTATTAATTATTTAATTTAAATTAAGTGTAGATCCTTCGTCATTTGCTGATATGTTGAAAATTTACCAAACTCTTTAGATTTTTTCTGTAGCTGTGTGTTATTAGTTGTTTGTCAACTTACATTATGGATTTGCAATCGATCGCCGATACGGCCGTACATTCCTCATAATTTTTCGTCGATTTTTTATTTATTTGTTTATTTATTTATTCAAGTTGTCAGTAGTTGAGTGTATTTAAATTCTGACATTTACATTGTTTATATATAGAGGATTTGTGTAGGATAACCCAGCAGTCCTCTTTTTTTCTGTGGATCCAATCTTCCTGATATTTCTTCCTGATATCCGTGAATGACTGCAATTGACGGGTCCGCTGCTGGGCATGTCACTAACAGCAGTATGCAATTACACAAAAAAAGCGGATTTGTTTGCAACGAATATCGGGGGAGGTGACTGGGTTTTTCTTTTCCTCCTGGATTTTGGACAACTGCCATATTCTCAGCTGACTGCTCATCCGTCCGCAATTTGCTGATCCATTGAGATTTTCACAAAACAGTTGTTGAGTATAATTCGGTTTGCGTAGTTGGCCGGCGGATAGATGGCGGACAGTGGGGATTTCGGAATTTTTGGATTTTTCGGAATTTCCGATAGAATTCTCAGTAGATCCGAAAAAAGTGAATGCTCTAGGACTAGAATTTTAGGCCTATTTTAAATTCTGCGCCATATTTCCCCTATTTCTGCTTTGATTTTGCAACAATAGAACATTTTCGATCATTTTTTTTGTTTTTTTTTTGGTTTTTCGAGAACATTCTTGCTAAAACTCGCGTACATAAACGAAGGTTTTGAGCTCCAAGTAATTTTTTTTGGGGCGCTTCAGGGCAAAATAATTTTTAACTCATCATACTTCAAATGAATAAAATTCTTTCCAGAATTTACGCCAGAATTCTCATGTCTTCAGATACGGTGCGGTTACCACAGCATCACTTAAGAAAGGGAACATTTTCCGATGAGATTTTCTTAGGATTTTCGAGAAAATCCTTTCACCTCCGTGGAAATAGGCAAATTCTCACATCTCTTTGGATTAACATTTCTCGATGTCATAGAAAAAGTCACTTAGCCATTAAATCAAACGAAAAATTCCTTGACATCGTTTCCGAGAGGATTTAGAGTGAAAAGAAAAACGAAATTCTGAAGTACTTCCTGGTTAAAGGCAACTTTTTATAATGGTTGGGCAGAATTTCCAGAATATGACAATTTTCTCCTAATCAAAACAATGTATGGGACCAAGTCAGGTAAAAAAAAATCACTCAACCTACGTCAGACGCTGAATTTTTCTTGGATTTTTCTAATTTAATTTATACTTATATCATTTATATTTATATTATTTTATTTCTATATTTTATTCGTATTATTTGCATTTATTCTTATATTTATTTCATTTATTGAATTTTTATCTACAAATTTTCGTTTTCACTCACGAAGTCACTTTTCCGGGAATATCTCACCTAATCTCACAGCGCTCACTATTGTTGCTACCGTAACCTCTCGTACGCGGCAACGATCACATGACATATTTTTTGAAAATGAAGTTGAGACGAAATGAAGTTTTTTGATTATTATGACCGAGCAGAAAAAAAAATTAATCGTAGGGATTAGTTGTTTTTCGGATTAGCGCTACGCTTTTTGTATAAACTACGAGCCAGGAGGTGTCACATAGGAATTTTTATATTCGAGGGCGCTTCGTGGATGACCCATTAGTTATTCTCAAATAATTATGCGTTAATTACCCCACGTAAATTTTTATTTCAATTTTTTCATGTTTTACTAGCGATATTTTATTTGTTATCTATTTTTTATATTATAATTTTTTTATGATATTGATATTGGTATTCATGATAATGATATACGGGTATTGTTATTTTTTCTATTCTATTTTTTTTATTTTTTCTTCGTTCATATTCTATCATTTATATTTTATTTGCTTCCTACTTTTTATAGTATAATATTTTTTATAGGTGTTAATATTTTTCTGCTCTATTTCTTTATTTTTTATTCGTTCATATCCTTTTATTTATAATTTATTTGTTTTCTACTTTTTTATAGTATTATATTTTTTATAGGTATTGATATTTCTTCGTATTTAATAAAAAAATGGGCCTGAAATCGTTCTATCGTTAAGTTCTATCAGCGCATCAACTTTAACTGAATGATTTAGCCCCTCATTAGGCCCATTCAGCTACTATTTAATCATTACACATTTTTTTTTTCAAAATATTACCAGAATTTTTTTTTCAAAATTTCTACGCGCAGCTATAGCTCGACTACTGTAGCACAAACCCTCCCCGCCATTACTTCAGTTTCAGTCAGTGAATTTATTGCGAACAATTAGTTCCAGTTGCTGGGATTTATTCCTGGATATGAGTTATTGACGTTAATAAATATTTCGAGTTTAAGACCTACAATATATTAGGATTATCTCAAACTATCAGTTGACAGGTTGAATTCTTTGAGGCGTGAAGTGATGCCGGAGGGGAATTTCAGCCGCCAATTGCTCCCTTCTTACTTATTCCTCGGAATTTTCTCCTTTAACAATAACGAAATAAAGAAAATTCCACTATCTGCTGCAGTTTTCCCGGCAATTTCTCGAATTTCCAAGTGAATTTTTCTCCAGACGCTTGTGACAGTTCACATATTACTGTAACTTTTATTAAGCACAACGTAGAAGAAGTAGCGGAGTATGAAGAAATCGGCAAACTTCTGATCTTGTGGAAATTTTCTTCATTTTTTTCTTCGGAGAATCTAGGATATTTCTTGGATAAGCGTATTATTTTCTTACGACGTTATAATTTTGTGGTAATCTGAGTGGTGTGGAATTTTCTGGAAATATCTGTCTGGAAAAGTACTGTAGAAGGTCACGTGAGACTGACCGATCCTTATACTCTTCTGCGTGTGAAAATCATTAAGTTTTTTAAATTAATGTTTTTAAATTAATCTTTATTAATTCAAATGTAAAATGATTAAATTTTTTCGCTCTTTTAAACGAAATTGGAAGATTTAAAAGTAGATGATCGCGAAGGAAAAACATCTCTAAAAACTCTTTAAAGACATTAGAAATAAAATTTGAAAATTAATCAATTAGAAACTGAGTAAAATTCTCTAGCTTTTTGTTCTAAAAGCTACTACAACAATGTCAGGGAATTTTCCTTTTTCTCGTGTTTTTTTTTTTCAGATTAAAAATTTTCTAAAAATACATCTTAAAATGTTTTTTTTAAAAAGTCTTCAAAGACTTTAAAAATATAAGTCTCTCTAGTTTTCTGTTCTAAAAGCTGTTACAATAATCTCAGGGAGTTTTCCTCCTTTTTTTTTGAAGTACGAAATTGAAAATTTTCCAAAAGTACATTTTAAAATATCTCTAAGAAAAAGATTTACAGGGACAAAATTAAAATAATAATAAAATAATTAATTAATTAGTAATAAAATTGGTTTTCTTGCGTTCTATTTTAGGATGTGCCATCCACAATAACCGGAGGGGGGAATTGGAATAGAAGATGAAAAATTTTCAAAAAAAATTCTTTCTTCTCCTATAACCATATTCATTTTGGACGAGTTTCATCGCTTATTGCTGTGTCTGTTCGGAAGGAGCTCTTGAGTTCTGTCACCTCCCCTCATCCTTTCACCAAAACCTCACATTCTCGCCTCTTAATCAAGTCCCATGCCAGCGTCGATGCTCATATTTTTAGTGCATCATATCTCGCATAATAATCTCCCTAGGGTGATTATTTCATTTCAAGTAATGAGGTCCCATATCGTACTTTTCCATCTTATCCAGAATCGTGGTCATAGTTTCATTCTGCAGCTTTCACCAGACAGAAAAGAAAATTCGTTTCTTCTTCGATTTTTCCCATTCTTAAAGCAAAAGAGACAACAAAAATTGAATTTTGTTCCCACGTGGATTGGCGCGACGTTCGAAGTGCATTTTTTCGATTAGCGTATTTCTTTCTTGCGTTGAGTAGATCCGAGGGTTTTCAAGGGTAAAAAAACTGAACTCAGTTTAAAGATCCTAAGGATTCTATTCATACTGTAGCAATCATGCAGGGAAACATTATATCAGTACGGTATTTGTCATGTGTGATTCTATTTTAATAATTGATAATTTTATTTGGTTTTCCTCGATCAGAATTTAATTAATTTCATGAAATTGATTGATGATTGAATTAATTAATTGACGGTAATTACTAATAATTCATAATTTCTTCCATAGCAATACTAGTGTCATAAAATTGATAATAATTCATAATTTACTCTATAACAGTACTAGTATCCTAAAATTGGTAATTATGATTGATTTAATTAATTGACGGTAATTAATAATAATTTATAGTTTATTCCATAGCAATACTAGTACATACTGTTATGATCAGTTTTATTTTGAGCGAAAAAAAAAAATTCTGACTCAACCAATGATTGAGAAGATCAAAGATCACCCATAAATTTACCCGAAAGCCGAAATGAAATGTACGAAAGAGCGCTGTTAATGATTTTTTCATGCGTTCAGCGGTTTGACGGATGTGTGTGTGTGTCCTTCCTTTTTAATGGCTGAGGGGGGCTGTCTTGGGAGGAGTTCGCGCGGTCGCTACATACTTCACTCTGTCATTTATCAAACGGTCAACAACCGCCTTACTTGAGTGGCTGCCGTTTGCTTCCTTCTGAGATTTTTGGCGTCATTTTTCGGCTGTGGGTCATTCATTTCTCAGCTTGCTGTTCAGTTTATTCCCCTCTCTCTCCCCCTCTCTCCTTCGTCCCCTCTTTTCTACATTTTCTTCTGGAAAAGAAATCAGGAAGGAAAATGATGATCAGTGAGTTTTTTCTCTTTTTTTAAGAAAAAAAAACATGTACTACTTTCTACTTGCCTTACTTTCTATCCAGAAATAAATTTCTACAATGGGTTTCGTATATGGATCGAAACGTCAAGCTCCAGCTCACTTTGAACTTTAAATTATATCCTATAAATAATTGAATACGGTTTTTAACGTCCTATTGAATTTCTTCTGTAGAAATGAAATGGCAAAATAATTCCTTAGACAGAATCTGCCCAAATCCAAAACCATGCTAGAACGTTAAAAATTGTATTCAATCATTTATAGGATATAATGAAAAATATCAATAGTGACCTCCTTCTTTAAAAAAAAATGGTAAAATAATTCCTTAGACAAAATCGCTCTCATCAACACCTTTAACTATTCGATAAATGTTTATGTCGCTGTTGCTGTCACTGTCTCTCTCTTCAATTCTCCCCTAGCAATGATTTTCAGGATTTTTCCCTGTTAAAATATAATTTTAGCTTATTATATGCTGATGCGATAGAAACTGCTTCACTCCTTTTCACTTTCACTTTCCTTTTCATTTTCACTCCTAGTTGTTCGTAATAAATAGAAGTAAAAAATAAAAAATTATAGATTTAAAAAATAAAACAGAATGAAAATAATAGAATAGAAAATTGTCATTATTACGACATGTCTTGGAAAAAGAACGAATAGTACCAAATATTTATTATTATTATTGTTGTTTTTTTTAGTATTGTGGTTATTATTGTTATCAATATAGTTTTTATTACTACTAATTTCTATTATTATTATTATTATTATTATTATTATTATTACCCACTACTATTACTCTTTATTATCCTATTGGCGACAGCGTTTGTGTTTAATTACTTAAAAAATAAAATAAAATAAAAATAACAAAATAAGGAGTCGTCATTAATACGATATGTCCTGGAAGAAAAACGAAAAATACCAAATATTTATCATTATAATTAATGTTTTTTGGTGTTATGGTTATTATTATTATTAATATCATTTTTATTACTATTACCATCCATTTTTATTACTGTTATTATTATTATTATTATTATTATTATTATTATTATTATTATTATTATTATTATTATTATTATTATTATTATTATTTCTCTTTATTATCCTATTGACGACAGCGCATTTGTTTGCTATTTGCTGCTTTATCTGACGCGTAGGGCAAGCAGTTCGATTTTTACGAGCAATGTTTGTATTTCATTTAAAAATGTAAAACCCATTAAGTAAGAAAAAAATTTAAAAAAATAGGAATTTATGAAAAATAACCATTGAGAAGTCTGCGATTAACTGATAAGCCCCATTGTTCCACGCAACCAAGAAAAAAGCGTAACTTACCGTTGAGCCGTCAAAGAGTTAATATAAATATTTGTTTTAGAGAAATGTGTGGATAAACAATCCCGGATCAGCCTCTTTACTAAGCGGGCGCTATTAGCGTAGAGGACTCAGCGCAGAACTCTTTGAGACAGACGTCAATGACAGAACAGGAAGGGACTTCTGTGACATTCTTTGACGACGCAAATCCTCGAAGAGATTTTAGGAAGCGGCTTTAGAACTCGGATCAAGGTGGTCTTACACGGATTTTGCTCGATCGATAAGAGAGATCACTCCGTGACCCACGATGAAGACCTCCATCGCTACTTTTGGTGTCGTTTTCACTCATTTCTCTGACAGCTACGGAGCTACCGGCTATGAAATTCCGCTTGCCGGCATCGTTGTCGTTCGAAAGGGCGCCAGATAATTGGAACTTCCCAAAGAAATCTCCGCGTGCACGTCGTAATCCACCAAAAACCCGTAAGTTTAACTCATGATCTCGTTAAACGTTAATCTGCCCCGGATATTCAGTCCGCAATCAAGGAACGCACGTGTTTCACGTGCTCAGCATGTGATACTCGGCGATGCAACAGTTTTGGACACTGATGCTTCTCAGTTTGAGCAATGAATATGACCTATCCACTATTTATTTCCCGAATTTTTTTGGAATTCGCAAGAAATATATTTTTTTTAGAAAAAGAGGAGAATAAAGGTGAAAAGGAACTACATAAAATTCTTTTAAAAAAATCAGCAAGGAGTGCTCATCCTGAAACGGTGAAATGAAGCAAAATTTTCTTCTTCTTTCCACTGTTCATAATGTCTTCATAGGTAAAAAAAAACGAAATTGGGGTGAGGTGGTTGAAAAATTTAACCGGATTTGTTAATCAAAGCGATCGATTGGTCTTTTTTACCTAAGGAGGTTCCGAGAAATCCCCGTACCTAAGGAGTATTCCACTCATTAGCACATAGTTAGATTATTCGAAATGAATCAAATGTTCCTAGAACCTTCCTTATACTAGTATTACAGTTTAAGGATCCTAAGGATTCTATTTATACTGTAGTAATCATGCAGAGAAACATTATACCAGTACGGCATTTGTCATGTGTGATTCCATATTAATAATTGATAATTTTAATTAGTTTTCTCGATCAGAATTTAATTAATTTCATGAAAATTTCCTTCTGCTTTCCAGTGTTCCTGGCGTCTTCATAGGTCAAAAAAAAAACAAACTGAGGGCTAAAAAAACCGGATGTATCAAAGCACGTGGTCTTTTTCTACCAAAGAGGTTCGAGAAATCCGGACCAAGAGTGTCCACCATTAGCCAAGTTAGATTATTTGAAATGAATCAAATGTTCCTAGAACCTTCCTTATACTAGTATTACTTGGGGGTAACTCTTCTGTTGAGCACACTACAATCCTAAGAAAGTTCAAAACAGAGCGATAGGTGCAGTCGGAAAGGTGCGCCCATGGACGGATTAGCCACAAATGGTCCCACCTGGGACCCAAAATGTGTGATCTATTCTTTGGACGGAGGCGTAGTCGGTATGAGGTTACACCGTATAACGCAGTCGATAGGAAGTTCAACTCTAACTGCGCACGATCGATCGATGGTTCGAAACTGCCACGGTCCCAACCAAGCCCCCCTTCCCTCAGGGGTCAATAAATTGGCACTAGGCTCGCCTGGGAGAATAGAAAATTACTGACTTTTCACATCGGCTGGTTGCATAGGCGAATGATTGTAAAGCTGCACACGTTCCTAAAATAAATAAAATAGGTAAATAAAATAATAAAATCGAATACAAAATAAAAATAAAAAATAAAATAAAATCACGTGAACGATTCTGAATTGACGTCGAACGCGTAGGTGTATCCACATAGAGATTGACCAACGCCGTGGACTTCATCCTTTTATTCCTTTTTTTTGGTTGAACTTGGGTTAACTACTCGAGTCACGTGATGTTTTGAAAATGGATCTTTCAAGTTGCAAATTTATGAGATCAGTCGGAAGTTTATGTGGTTAAGGGCCTCCGTAATCGTCGTAAACAATTCCCCCATCGTAAGGAACGTTACGTGGTAGTTGCCTGCGTTGTTCTGCGTTTGGTGGTCTCGGATCAAAAGTCATTTCTCTCTCGTTTCAGTGGAAATATTTTCTTTATGTTTCGTGGAATTTAATTAAAGTGTTCAAGAATGGCTGTTTTTCTCGAATGCGATATGAGAGTATGCGGAAACGTCCTTTGCGAGAATTTCTTCGAAAGAATTCCAGGAAGATATCCATGTACTCTGTTTTATCTTTAAGATGTTCCAAATAGGATTTCCTTTCGAGGTCTGGTAAATTCCACAAATGGCGATTTTTACAAGAGCAGAGCTGGACTAGAAACTCTTAGCCGTTCTTATTTTTCACGTAAATATTATTTATATAGGCCGAGTGTAGCGCAGTCGGTAAGACGTTCCGCTGTGTCTGCACGATCGATCGATGGTTCGAAACCGCCCTAATGCCAACCAAGCCCTTCGACCCCTCTGGCATCGATGAGTTTGTACTAGACACGTCTGGGAGGATAAAAACACTAAATTGACACATCGGCTCACCCTCGCAAGTCTAGTCTATAGGCTAGACATGTGTCCTTGTCCAACTTCAGACGACTCTGAATTGAAGTCAAAAGCGTAGGCGGGTCCTAAGCGGATCGATTAACGTCAGCGGCTTCATCTACTTTCTTATTTACATTTTAAAACGGTTCCAATTGTCTCTAGCTATTTTTATACCGGCCTACGCATCCTGCCGCAGAGTGACCACAGACGAAACTGAAGTGCGAGTGCAGAGTTTATGGTAATAGCATCAGACGAGGTACGGTAGGCGGTATTCTTCAACTGAATAACAAGCCCTTAGGGGGTCTTGCCGAAAGGGAGCCCGGATTCCAGTGTGGATTGATGTTATGAATAATAGATGCGGGTTAATTATGACTTCGAGTGTTTTGGGATTTTCTTGCCGTGACTAAAAAAGATGGATCAAATGAGACAAATATAAGAAAACAAACGCAAGCAGCCACTTATCATGCCAGGATTTATCGATCTCCATTTTATTGTAAATGCTAAAACAATTCCAATTTTAGAATTTAATAAGTCATAATTTCAACAAAATGAGAATTTAAAAATTCTCTAAAAATAAAAAAAAATGGAAAAAATTCAATTTGGGGTGCAACAAGTGCAACAAAAGAATTTGGAAAATTATATCTTAAATTTTTCAAAATACTGAATAAACTTTGATATAACTGGTCAGGATTCATTCAGAGTTTCGTGTTAGTGGCAGATGAGGTCAGAATCCAAAAATCTACAAAAATCCCGGCGCTGGTCTGTGATTTCAAGTATTTTCTGAACGTCAATTTTGAATATTTGACTTGGTTACTTATTTGGCCACTAAACCATGAATAAGAAGTGTTTTTCGTATTTGAAATTCCATTTCGTGATTTTACGGTAATGGGTTCCTAATCCTTCAGTACTACACTAAAAATTGTAATTTTTTCTTTTCATAATGCTAATATTCTTCCTTTCATAATTCTTTTCATAATGCATAATGTTCAAGGATGCTATGATAGTTTATTAAATCCTGGTTGGACTCAAAAATGGGCGAGCGTGAGATTATTCTAGAATAAAACAGTAATAATAATAGAATGCTTTTGAAAGGAAGAAAAGAACTAACATTTAGCATTTTTAAATTTTTCGAAACCTAAAAAAAAGTGATAAAAGTCACTTTTTGCACCGATTCCACATATAAGTTGTTTTCGTATTATTTGAAGGAACTTCAATAATCAACAACAAAAAAAGTCATGTATGCAGAATACCAAAATTTAAAGAAAACTTTGAACCTGGGCACTACATTTCAAGCAAATCAATAATAAAGAAGTTTCGTTTCGTTCCGATAAATCCACTTTCCCGAAGGAGAATGAGATTTTTCAAAGGTTTCCAGAAATTTCGGAATGTTAGAGAAAACTCCGATAGCGCTGATTGACAATCTGGGCATTCTTTGCTTTGGCCCAGAGGTTTTTAGGTGGTGAAACTTTTATGATGCTTCTCGGCATGACCTTTCGACGCTGGGGAAAATGTAACTGGGAAGGGATTAGAGGAAAAGGGGGGACTCAGTGGTGCTCTTATTTCTCGACGCTCTAACTTATTTTTTCTCTTACTAACTTTAGCTTACATGTTATAGATCCGCTAAGGCAAATGCTTAGGTCTTAGGGCCCTGATTGATTCAATTATTTACTTCGAGAAATAACCCCCCCCCCCTCCCCCCAAATACATTTTACCCTCGACGCCTACGCGCTTTTTTTGAACTAACAACTACTAACGGGAAGAATTAAATGCAAAATCAGCTGTTTACTAAGTCGCGAAGTAGCGGTAAAGAGTAAGGTAAAGAACCCAAACCTATCAGTGTTAACAAGTAACTGGAAAATGGACAAATGATGAAGCAAACACAAACACCCTCAAGCTTATAAATGCAGAAATGAACATATGCCTTAAAGGCATCACCCCACGAATCTGAGGTGGTACGGATTTCAGGTGGAGTATAGTATATTCGTATACGGGATCGTAGATTATGGAGAGAATGGAGATTCCGCCTATTTTTTCCTAGTTACCGTAAAAAAAAACGGCCCGGAAGATGCGGCTTCGGGCGTTCCGCCGCCCTATTTTCTACAACGACTTCGATTGGAGCGCGCCAGCATTGTGCACGCATCGTATCATGCGGACCGTTTTTTATGGCAATTAGGAAGAAATGAACGAAATCACCCCCTCCTCCTCTCCATAATCTTCTATCCCGTATAAGAATGCTCCATCGGTAATCCGTAATCCGTACCACCTCAGATTCGTGGGGTGATGCCTTTAAAGGCTGCATACAACAAATCTGACGTGGTATTGATTTCTCATGGGACGTTTCTACGCAGATTCATAGATTGCGGAAAACCAGGCGGTTTCGTTCATCTCTTTGTGGTTGCTGTAAAAAAAATGGCTCAAAAGCCGCCGTCTTTAAAGAGGACTTGCATTGCAGCGCGCCACCTTTGCGCACGCGCCGCATCAACGAGCGAGCCGTTGAGGATCAATAAGGTCTCCTCACCAGTCTGTTCAAGTTAAACTAATGAACAGACTTTTGAAGGGAACGGAACGTGTACATAGAAGCGCGTTCTAACGCACCTCATAGAAACCAAAGAGATTCCCATGTGTTTCTTACGATGGTTGCGGAGAGATGAGCGGAACCACATGGTTTTCCGTAATCTACGACCCTGTATAGAAGCTTTCCTAAGAAATCCATGTCACATCAGATCCATGGTGTACTGCTATTAACAGAAGTGCAAATGCACTCAGAGAATGCACCAAGAATGTTCCAAAACCTGAGTGAGAAGTCGTCCGGTCGACTGAGCCTTACCTCTGGCTGGCTGCATATTTATTTATTTTTTTACTTACCCATTTATTTATTTATTTATTTATTGGTTATTTGGTGTGTATGAACGAAGCATTCAAGAAACAAACGTACACCATAAAAAAATTAATGGTGCATACATGCGTTACTCAATACAAGCCAAAAAATTATATGCAGCTCACATTTTTATTATATCTAAGTTACCTAATCTCCGAAAAAGTACCTAATCATACCGTTTATGCATGAGAAAGCTTTTATTATCGATAAAACGGATTATACAACTTACAAAAATTGATAATCCAATAATGCAGTAATAAATAAATCAATAAATCCAATAATGTCTACATTTGATACTAAATATTTATCACATTTATGAGACGAACGTGAGGAGGTCGCCGGTGATCGTCAAGCATCATCTCTTCGGCTGTTCATGCTTGGATTTTTGCTTTTTGAGATCCAGAATGTTTCTCATATTTTTCTCACTGTGATCTCAGTCAATGGCCATAGTTGTAAATTTTCGGAAGAGGAAACGAAAAAAGGAAACTTTGATTTTTATGAACAATTTTAATTTCAATTTTTCAATTTTTTTTCGACAATCTTAGTGATGGGGACAAGAGTTTTGTCCCGTCGTGGATCTCGGTCGTGGATATCAAACATCTGAACTCCACTTACTTGTCAGATGTTTTGAATCGAACCCGTTCTGACATTCCCTGACATACTCATTCGCTTTGAAATTTATGAACCACTCTGTTTTTCTTCGTTCGACGTCGATAGTGAGCAGCGAACGACGACATTCAGCAGTAAAAGAAGAAGACATGGATTGAGAGCGAGTGACGCGTCGGACGACAAGCAGCTGAGATTTCCGGTGATTCGCTGAAAAACACAAGCATTTTAGACGAGAATTTGCTTCTGAGTAGCTTTTATTTTCTTCGAGAGCGAGATGAGCACTAAAGTCGTCTGCTTCGACGACAATGTTATCGGTCGTAGCGCAGTTGCGCAGTCCGCGCAGCAAGGTGAGCGTGAACGCGATTTAATTTGTTTCGATAGTCAGAAAATTACAGTAACCACGGCAGAGACGCAGAACAACGGGAAACTAAACATATTTTTTTTCCTGGTTTAATGTTTGGATATGTATACTATGGAATATAAGTTGAAAAATACTTCTTTTTTTATTATTTCTCGGTTTTATTTCTAGATTTTCTATTCTCTGTCCTTGCTATTCTTGTTTTCTTTGTTTTGCCATCTTTTTCTTTTCTTTCTTTTTTTCCCGGAGAAAAAAACAGTAAGTGCTAGAGAAAGCGTGTTTTCTAGCTGGATTTTAAAGCATTGACTCACTATGGACCTTCGAGTAGTAAAGGTAGTAAAAAGTAAGACGATAGTGAAAATGAAATTTATCGCTTTTCTGTTTTTTTTTCTAACAGCATTGAAATGCTCATTTTTAACTCCCTTTTTTTCCTCATCTAATTTAGTTGTTTTTTTGTATAAACAGGGAAAAACCCATGTATTTCTCACTCTTTCCTTTTTATTTGAAAATTCTACTCTGGTCTATTTTAATTATAAAACATGGAAATGCATTGTTACGTTATTGGCTGTCAGTAAACCGAGTAGCTTATCATTCCTTCTTTTTTTGCGTTTTTTTTTTTGTTAATTTACATATCTCTAAATTCACATTGAAACTCAATCCTTTAGCCTAGCATCCTATTTATAAACTGAATCTACGTTTAATATTTTTGAACAAAAACTTTTATTCACCTTTGTTTTAACCGTAGGAGTAGAAACAAAAGTTTTTGTACGTTATCGATGCCGCGAGAACTGGTCCCCGCTCTTCCTCACTTTGACTTATCGACGCAATCCACGCTTATCTTATCGTTGTTCCCACAAGCATTTCGTTATTTCGTCCGAACTGTGACAGCACATCAGGATGAGAATTTCGCGGGTCACGGAGGGAGTCTTTTAAAATTATTTTGGGCCATTTTCACAGTATATGGTATGACCAAAACTTTTTTTCATGGCATACGTTTTTTTTTCGCTGTTTTGCTCAAAGCAGCGAGGGGTTTCTAGTCCTTTTTTTAGTGTCACTATCACTAGAAACTAAACTAAGAAGTGAAACTAGCGAGAGTCCCACCGCGGAGATATGTACGGTGGATTTGCTGCAAACAGACACGCGGGAACGGAAAGTAACAAATGGACTGCAAAATTTTAACTGGAATATAGGCGCTTTGACATTCTTGACGTGATCGTGGCATTATGGTATTATCGTCTGACGCAGTACCCTGGATCTTCGCTGAAGCGTATCGTCCTTGAACGCAGTTCTGCCCGAACCTTTTCGATCTACAGCGAGAGCTCGCACAGAATCCATCATTTACTCACTGTTCCGTAGCTCGCGAGTCTCCGCTTATCGTTGGTTCCTAATCGATATAAAACTTCCAATTTTGAGGATTTTAAACCGAAACCCGAAGAGACAACGAGGGACCCGAAAAGGTCTCAGGGCGACAACGTCTTGCAGTTTCACGTAACGGAACGGAGTGTTATTACCGAAGATTCCACGCTCCCTTTAGCTATTTGACCTATTCGGGTTGGAATTTGGCGGTGCGCTGCACTACAGCAACCTTTCGCAATATCTGGACAATTTCCGCCATATAACTGTGCAAGATTTATAGCTCGCACGTGCAGAGAACGTGCGCTCAAACGTCTGATTGCATCTAACACAAGCAGGACCACCGTGTGCACTTGGCACTTGGAAGTACCAATAAGACTCGTATATAGTCGGGTCAAAACTACATAGAGCACGGACAGTTGCGTAAGCGGTTGCGCTCAAAGCCGCGCAGTGGAGCGTAGCGGTAGGGATCGTGTAAGGATCCTCGCTACCCATCTCTGCAGCTCGCTATGGTCCCACCTCGATTCCAACCGCTGTCTCCACCGCACCGCTTCGAGCGCAGTCGCTTACGCAGCTGTATGTGTTTCATGTCGTTTTGTACCGACTATATGCGGCCCGTCTATACCTTAAATGCGACTGGCATCCACCAAATTCATCCGAGCCATTTGTTCGCGCGCCTCACAGGCACGTAATGTCGATTTCGTAAAGCTTACATATCTGGTAGTGTATGGCATAGATCTAAAGGTAACTAGGCATCGAGAGAGAGAAGGAGAAAGAGAAAGAGGGAGAGAGAGAGTAGAAGAGAAAGAGAAAGAGAAAAGTAGGAATGTATGTAAATATTCTAAAACATCTGGGAATGCGCGTAAAAGCGGAATACCATAATTTCAACGCCTTCAAACGACATATTGACATATTTGTGTTATGTTGAGTGTTATGTTACTGATTTAATTAATTTTATTTTTTATTTTATTATTATTTTATTATCATATTATCATCTATTTATAGTTTATTTATTATATTATTATTGCATCACTCACTTCTTTTTATTATTATTCTATTTCTATTGTTTTATTTCATTTCTATTTTAATCCTTCAATCAATCAGTACTAATCGCTGAATAATTTCTTGAGATTTCCACAAGTATTCCAACTAAATTTCAAGTATTTTCACAAGTATTTATTGTATAAAAAGGCCAGTACCCAACAACGGCCAATGTACAATGAAAATTTTGGCCATTTCTTATTAGAAGCATCCGGTATAAATCAACAAATTAACGTTTTATGCGCACGTTCGTTTTTCCAGCAACGTAACTTGACAACGTAACTTCTGAAAACTATAATTTCATTGACATATAGCTCTTCTTCCCTTGAATTGATCATTATAAACGTTAGTGAAATATGTCGTAATTCAATTTTATTTTTATTTCCCCGCATATTTTCTTAAGGGCACAACTGGTATGATGGCTCAACCGAAATTCTAAGTTGCCACGCGGGACTTTTCACCAGGCCTTGAGAAATCAAGATTTATTTATACAAACAGAGCCATGAGCCAGACATGAAGTAAAATGAGCAAAAAGCATACAGCAAGCAAATTCGATCCCGTTATACCGTAATTGAGGGCAGAGTTGGGCGGAGCGGCTCATCGACCTTTGGTAAAGCTATGTTTCCCAAGTCTAGTGCTGATCAGCTAGATGATAACAGAAACTAAACTACAATTTAATGGCATCACCCCACGAATCTGAGGTCTGGATTTCAGGTGGAGTATTCGTATACGGTATCGTAGATTATTATTGAGAAGGGTGATTCCTTCCATTTCTTCCTAATAACCGTAAAAAACGGCCCGGAAGATACGGCTTCGAGCGTTCCGGCGCGCTATTTTCTACAACAAGTTCGATTGGAGCGCGCCAGCCTTCTGCACGAACCGCATCTTCCGGGCAGTTTTTTACGGGAATTAGGAAGAAATGGACGGAATCACCCCCCCCCCCCCTCTCCATAATCTACGATCCCGTGCACGAATACTCAACCTGAAATCTGTACCACCTCAGATTCGTGGGATGATGCCTTTAAGTCATATCAACCACAATATGAAATCCCTTTCTAAACCATGGCAACATAAAATACATAGATCGCTGATACAGACGTTGGTCTCTATAACTACAGTACCTTTAAAAAGGCCTAAAACCGGTCTTTCGGTCTTACTACATCATTTTGGGCAAAATTTTTGTTTATTGTTGTGATTGGTCAGCACCGACACAACCTGCTACGTGATTGGTCACAGAATTCTTTTCGGCAACAGAAATTTTTTCGTAGGTTCAAATTGGTTCATTCTTTTCTCGGTCAGCCTTTCTACTATTATTTTGATAGATCATTTAAATTTGTAAAAAAAAAACTTATAGATTTAAAATGATTTATAATGATTAATAATTTAATAATTTAATAATTCAAACAATAATTTAACGTAAATAGGAGTTTGAATTTGTAACATTTTGATACTTTAAAATTTTAAATAAATACTTTACTGCTATACTGTATATGTATTTCCTTGTAATCGTAGTAAATATAAAAATTAGCTATGGTCATCGTAAATTTCTTCGAATCTGTATGTTTATCTGATTAAAAGAAACATTCCAGACAGCAATAAATCATTTCTTTTTTCACAAATGATGAATTGGTAGCGAGGAGGCAATTGTCAGTTTTTTTTTCTAGATAACCAATCTCCGATTTCTCATGGGAATTGTGATGAGAAGAAAAAAAAACACGGCAAACCTATAAATTAACTCTTCAGCTTTCCATTTCTTTTTCAATTTTTAATTATTTTTTCTCCTCTAATGACACTTTTAATCAATAATTTTAATTAAGGGTGGGAGTTTTCAAATTTTCACCCTTCCCATTAAATGTAACTTTGCCGTAGCAAAAATAATAGGGATCGTTTCTATGGATTTTCTTTCTTCGGGCATAGTTAACGCTTATCCATCATTCGGACCAAATCTGTTTGTTATGGATGGCTTCGCAGTAATCTGCCGACGGTAATCACCTTAAAGTACGAAAGCTTAAGCGGAAAATATGTTGTTTTCACATTTTTCTTCGTTTCTTCACTCGCTTCCACTTCCCTATCGTTATATGTTTACGCTTTACGGCTAAATATAAGTATAAACACTCTAAATCTTTTAAATAGCCTTCAATATGGGTTTCATATGGTTAGTGATAATTATCGATCGGTAATCAACCAGTATAGAACTTATACATTGTCGTAGAACGAATTAACACGCTCCATCACAAAAAAAAATCGCCGATTAATGTATTTAGGAGCATTTTCGACAAATTTGCGAAAAAAAGAAGAAACTTTTACAAATAGAAATGCCATACGCAAGAAAATAAATAAATAACAACAAATAATCGTTACAAATAACATAATATTGTTGTAATAATTAACGTTTGGACGACACCACGACAAATCAACACTGAGCCGGACACTTTTCAACAGTTATTTTTTGATTTCTTTTTTAAAAAAGTTCTCCGTTCTTAATGGGTCTATTACTTATTATTATTATTGTTTCTCTGTTCAAATATAGAAGTTGATCGACGCCAGGTACGCGCTGTCGTTGATGGTTAAAAAAAACAAAAATAATATAATAAGAAAATAATACAGTGCAAAACATGAATAAATACAATGATAGCACAGTACAGTAGTATAACAGTTAATAATAATAATAATAATAATAATAATAATAATAATAATAATAATAATAATAATAATAATAATAATAATCTGCAACAAAAATGACTTGTGCTGTAAATAAAAAATTAACTAATTAATCAATCAATCAATCAACAAATTACATGGTTGGCGATTAGAAGGATTTAGGTGTCTCAAAGGTGTATTCTTAGAATTCTTCGATACTGTACAGCGTTACCGTAGACTTCTCACAATATAATGTAACCATTTTAGTAAATTTATAGCTGTAATTCGTGTGGTGATTTGAATTCTGAAAATGGAGCATAAATTCCACCGGCTAGGCTATTGTTATTCGTTTGAGGACCAGCAAATCGGGAGATTATCATGTATGTTTCCTAGATCGTCGCTGATCCGTTGATTCCATCCGAATTTTCGATCAATTTCTGAATTCGTAAGCCCTGGATAAAAGTAGTGGTTGTCGTTTTGATACTGTAGAAAGTTTAACAGCTTCGGTATAGCGTAAATTCCGCCGCCATACTGCTGTTAATCGTTTGAGGACCAACCAGCAAATTAAGTGTTTATCACCAATATGGACTAAATCCCTGATATAATAATTAATAACATATCTTATAATAAGATACTATAATATATATTTAATATAATAACTTGATAATACTAACTAATCTGTATATTATACTATTAGTTCATTATATTTATTTTTATTTATTATTATGCTATATATAACACAAATCTGACTAAATTTGTTAATTCGATAATCGTTATCCTCGATTAAGAATAGTATCTGCTATTTTAATACTGTAGAAAGTTCAACAACTTCAATCCATACTCCTTTAAATGACTAACGAATCGAAATCACCTCAAGTCAAGCTATGGCCGCGTATTAAAATCTCCTTAAACCACTTCGGGAAGCCAATTCGCACGGATTAATAACAAAAAATCGTTGAAAAACGAATTAATCGTGTATAAGCGCTCTATGGAGTGCGGACTTCATTTATTGGTAAACCTCAGCCGCTTTGGATATTCTTCAAAATCTTTTCGATTTCGAAAGTTTTCTGATAATCATGAAAGGTTAGTACATTTTTTTAAAAAATCATTCAAAAACGAATTTCTGCTTGCTCTGGGATTCGTTAAGATCTATTATTATAGTTATTGTAGTAGTTATTCCCTTCTTGTTAAATTTTACAAGCGGAAAATTGATTTCTTAGAGAATCATTTTAGAAAAGTGATTTATTCCATTGATTCATAACTAATGCGGGTTTTTTCTTCAAATTTAAATTCCCGTACAGAAAAAAAAGTTTAGCTTTTTATAACATCCACTATTTGAAAGAGCGTTCCGTTCTCTACGAAGGAGTGCTTTTGAGTTTCTATACTGTTTAATTTTTTGTTAATTTTTATAAATAATACAGCAAAATGAAATTCATATTATCATTAATTATCATTAGCTGTCAGTTTATTTTATAAATTATAGAGTAAAATGAACCGAGCGTCAGTTATTTTTCGCATCGCTGTCAGATGAGCTCCACATTCAATTGTGAATTTATTTCGGAAAAAATCATTTAAAAAATGTCTTGTTTAGTAGCGATAAGTGTTGTCGAAACAGTATTTCTCATGGAAAAAGAAGGAAATTTCTAGAATGTCCGCGTGATCTTTTAGTGGGGACCCACGCAGATAACTCTTTGGGGTCCCGCAAACACGAAATAGTTATTTTATTCTTCAAGTCTATTAAAACAAAACAACATAGATTATTTCAATTGTTTCCATGAATACTTCCTCGTCCCGTTCTTTCTTTTTTCCTCTGTATACTCTTTTGAATTTTTTTTTCTTGGCGTATTTTCAAATACTTCAGTTCAAAGCTGTTAAAGTACATTTATTCCATTATTCTATTTATTTCACTATTTCTAATTTTTTAAATTTTATTTCCGCTATTTGTGTTTTATTATTTGTGTAAGTTCCAAGAATTATTTGATTTTTACGGATAACTGGGAAAAATTTGCTCCAACATATATTTTACTTCCTTTTTTATCCTCAGAAAGGTTGAACTAGGAAATCCTTTTCAAAAAAAAAGCGTAATGGTTTCAGTACCAAGCCGGCCATAAATCCCGAAAATCTCCAGAAATGTCATAAAATGGTCAAAAGCTCTATATTTCTGGGGGAAATCCATCGTCGTTGACCGTCGATTGTGGAAGATTAGATCCGTGAGAGGGTCTTAAGCGTTCATAGTAGCGTTTTTTCCCATGAACTGCTCTAAACGCTGTTTGTTATAGTGTTTATGTGTTCTCCAGTAAACATCAATGGCATGAACTGTTTTTCATCCGAAAAAGAAAGAAAACGTCGCAAATATGTAATTGTTAACATTCCTAGAAAATTACTGCCGTGTTAAACAAAAAATTTCTGACATTCTTTCCCTTCGTTTATTTATGGTTTTGCAGTCGATTGCCATTTCCTGCATTGCTTGCTCTTTGTCTAGGCGAGAACTGATCCTCACTAAGTATGTGCCTTAATCCATCGTATTTTATAAACAAGCTACTTCGATCCGTCCGGCCCAATGACATTGTAGGGATCAGTTTTCGCCTTTTCCTCCTTTTTTCCGAGGTGAGGAAGAGACCTAGATGGGAGTTGAGGAATTTCTGTGAGTTATTTGTGTGAGTTAAAAAAGGTCTGCTAAAACTGAAATAAATCCAGTGTTCCTTCTTTGAAATATTATTTTCTTAAAGGTTTTTATCAGCTGATCGTGCGAGAACATTAGCATTAAGACATTATGCGTTCCTCACTGTTATTTTTTGTTCTGCGGAACTACCGATACCCTTTACTCGTTGGACAAGTTATTTACGCGCATAAGACGTCAGAAAACAGCGCAAATGCTTGCGTGGGAAGTTCGTAAAGGAAACCAAACGGCTTGTACTTTCTGGAATATTTTATGGAGGCATTGAAGATAAAAATTGTCCGCGATTGGAAATGTCCTTGACTCCATGGCGACGAACTTTTCGAAAATAAAGCAGCAGACATAAACAGAGCAATTATTTCTTGAAAATTCTGCACAGACCTACAAACGATCATCTTAGGAGACATCTAAACAGGTGCGGGAACTCATAAATACAGCTCTTCGAGAGTTCAGTGAAATTCTCAACAATTATCGCTTACTCTCACTTCTACCGTACACCAATACCGTACTTTATAAAATTTCTTATTTCTCTCTTACGAAATTTCTTTGTATTTTGGAAGTTTTTCCTTGTTTTAGCGGGAAATTTGAAGTTTTTTCCGTGATTTGTTTAGTTGGAGAACAGTAGGGTGCTAATACACTAATAAACATACTGAAGAAAAAATCAATATTGTAGTCAGGTCAAAACGTGTTGAACCTTCGTGGTGTAATAGCGTATGCGGTTGCTATCGAGGTGGGACCCTCCATAGCCTCAATCAGACTGACCTGGGTAAAGGCGGCTAGGGGTCCCACGGCGCGAGTACCAGCGTAGCCACCAACGCATTTGCACATGGCTACAAGTCGCTTCTATTCGGCTGTATCTGTCCATCGAGACATGGGACCCTTTTAATTACAACGGAGCTATAGGGAATGATATTGACGGAATTTGTAGATCTCCAATCGCCGGGCAACGAGGCAGATCCAGAAATTCTCAAACGGTTCTAGTATAGATGAGAAGTCCTGAGAAAAAATTATATTTGTTATCAATTTTATTCATTTATCATTTCTTCTCATTACATATTATTACTTACATTCTATATTTATTTACACATTTATTTATTCAAATACCATATTTACTATGTGCACTGTTCCCTAAGGTAATATACATGATTAAAGCTTTTCCTGTGTACATTTGAACCGTCCGTAGAATTTGTGGATGCACACCATGGAAATCTTAGAGAATCCCTATAGCTTTTATAAGACTTCATGACTCTTCTAAAACTCGATTAAAAAGGGTCCCCTAATAGATCGTGTAGTTCAGCCCTCTCAGGTGAGAAAAAAACCCGAAAAGTTCTGATTTTTTCCTCTGTTTCAGACTACGAAATGTACAAGATACATCGAGAAGGCGAAAAGGAAAAGGAGAAATTAAAGGATAAGAAAGGTGATAAGGTACGTGAGAATCCTATGCATATCCTATGCAAACATGTTAAGCCATACAGAAAAATTCCGTGTGAAAACAGATCCCCCGCGTCGAATTTAGGTTACGTATACATCTCTTCTTGTTGCTGGAGACTAGTTTTCGTACAGAAAAAACACTTCTATTTCGCAACTAGTTTTGCCCTTTGGAAACTTATGCTTATTTAAAAAAAAACAGTAGGATGAGAATATGTGGCGTAAATCTTGACAGAAACCCGAAAACTTTTACTGAAGAGCGAATTAGGGACGATGATACTATTCCGGAAACTTAACACAAATTAAAACGTTCTCGTGATTTGTAACCTTGGCATACTCCGGTCTAAGTTTTCTATTACTTCCTGCCTGTGAGGTTTTTTTAGAGACCGGACTTAGATTTTTAGAAACGATTTTTAGGAACCGTTATTTGTCTGACGTTTCGCCTTTTTCCCCGTCCTCAGAGGCTTAAATAGTGGTTTATTGGAAAAGTGTTTCGTTTATTCCGTCAAGTGCCAAACTACACTGTGTCAGTGTTTTAATTATTGTTCAAGGTAGTGAAAACAGAAGCCGTCTACATTGAAAATAGTTTTACGTAGTGTTCCACCAGATGTGCGGCAGCTGGAAGTAGGTACTTGTCACTGCTCACTGTACCAGCGAATCAATATTACTATGTGTGGATTACCACCGACGATATAAATTACTTGATTTACATACAGAATATCAGGCAGTCATAGGTCACAGAGCGGTACAAGTAGCAAGAACTCATTCGTTATCGACAAACATTCATTCCTATTATTCATTGAAGGATTTCTTTTAAGAATCCAAAACGCCTCCAACGTCTTCGTTACCGACACGTTACCGTATAAATAATAATGGCAGTATAAATAATTTGATACCATTATCGTTCCCCATATTTAAGCCTTTAAAGACGGCGAAGAAGTCAAAACGTCAGGCTCATAAAGGTTCCATCTGAAAACTTCGTAGGCTCACTAATAGAAACTACAACCACAGAATACAAAATTTCTATTCTTTTTTTTCAGTGTCATAATATTGGGGGCCCTGCATAGTTCTGACTAGTGTTGTGCCATGTACTGCATTCACTTCATCTTTCGCCCAGAAAATATGAACGGTTAAAAGGCAGCATATCACGATTTCCACATAGTGCGGAATCCACAGTGAAAGCGTGGAGTTCGGGTAGTAGACCACGAAACCCGGGATGGTGTCGCTCATCTTTCCCTAGACGACGTAAAAAACTGCGTGGAAGACGGCGTTCTTTCCTACGAAGTCAACTGCCATGTGCCACTTTTGTGCACTCGCTGCCTACATGAACGAACGTTCGAAGGTTAATGAGGTCTCCTCACCAACCTATTCAGGTAAAACAAATGAAGAGGCTGCTAAATGGTCCGAAACTTGTACATAGATGAGCGTTCTAACGTACCTCGTAGGATATAAAGCACTTCCCACGCCGTTCTTTGTTATGATTGGGAAGAAATGAGCGGAACCACGCTGGGTTCCGCAATCTACTACCCGAATTCTATGCTTTCCCTGTGGGTTCCGCACCACGTCAAAATCGTGATACGCTGCCTTTAACTTTTTGAAGGCATCACCCCACGAATCTGGGCTGGTGCGGGTTTCAGGTGGGTTATGCCCATATGGAGTCATAGATTATGGAGAGAAGGATGATTCCGTCCATTTCTTCCTAACTGCCGTAAAAACGGCCCGGATGATACAGCTTTGGGCGTTCCGGCGCGCTATTTTCTACAAGGAGTTCGATTGGAGCGCGCCAGCCTTGTGCACGCGCCGCATCTTCCGGGCCGTTTTTTTACGGCAATTATGAAGAAATGGACGGAATCATTCTCCTCTCCATAATCTACGACCAAGTGTAGGCATAACCCACCTGAAACCGGTACCACCCCAGATTCGTGGGGTGATGCCTTTAATCCTAATGCACGCCTAGAAAAGAATATAGAATGGGAACAATGTATGATGTACTAGCAATACCTAGACTACGCATACTTGTCTTCTTCTTATTAGGGATCAGTTCTCGTACTGAAAAAAAACAATTCTATCTCATACAGATTCTTTGAAAATCTCCTGTTCGAAATGCTATTAGTTTTTGCGATTGTCTTAATAGAAACCACCAGGAACATCAACGGATATAGTTGAGGAAGGATGCGTTCATCCAGAAGATCGCTACGTTTCCGCCACAACTCTCCTTCTACATGGCGCAAAGTCGCAGTCAAAATCGTGACTTACGATCGCTTGAACAAACAAAAGTATATTCAAACATCCATCAGAAAGTTCCAGCAGATCCTCATATTGCAGACATCAACAATAGGGCATCTGGAGTGTACAGGATAGGAGATAACATTTCGTCTACTGTAGAATTAATGTACCAAGTTATTCCCATGTCCAAAAAAAAAACAACCATCAAATTTGAATATCAAGACTTGCTTCGAGCTTCTTGAATTTCTAAGCAACTTTTTTCTTCTGATTGTTATCTTTTTTAAATAAAAGGTCAAATTGCAGCAATAGACCTTAATAAACCGCATAAATAACCATGTCATTTGATCTCCTCATTGCATTTTGATTGTGTGTCATTTGGCGCCGAACTGACACCATGAACGTCTTCTTCAACTATTTTGATGTTGTACATGATAATAACCATATTCAACAACCATTCCGTTCAAATTTACAGAAGAACGATAAACTAACGAATATTGATGAAGATGATGAACAAGCGAAGGTACGACTAAAATTTGTTCTCGTTACTTCTTTGATTTTTGCCGTGTCGCTCCTTGATTCCTTGTTCATTTTCACGTATTGGAGGTCACAGTTGTTCCAATCGAGGACAACGAAGAAAACCGACGATTGGAGCGCAAAAAACGATCACAAGAGGATATGGTCGCGGATTTTGTGAAGATTCTCGAACAAATGAGTGAGTTGGATATGCTGTGCCATTTTTCTTTCAAGCAAGGAAGCGCAGATTGAATAAATCTTTCGTCCACTGATTAAGTTGGCCACCCAAACTCTGGTATCGTCTGGTCAAAACGACATGAAGCACGGTGCAAGTGGCTCCGCTCGAACTAGCGCCGTGAAGGTACCGGTTGGGATCGAGGTGGGACCATCCCGAACTGCAGCTATCAACGGTCCTCTCTAGATCCTTACCGCTACGCTCCACCGCATCGCTTCGAGCGCAACTCCCTCCGCTACTTCGCCCAGCTTGATGTCGTTTTGATCCGACTATAACCGCTCTGAACTAGGAAAAGGCTTCTCACTTAGAAATTTGTTCACCTTCTCTAGCAGTAGTGTGAGATGTCAACTAACCACATAACTGTGGAAAAAAATGTCAACTTTGCTCCACAAACTTAAGTCGAAATTCTTGTGAGCTCTGCCTTTTCTTAGTTTAGTTCATGGCACATGTGCGGGCATTTCCAAATAAATTAATTAAATATTTCTGAGGATAAGAATACTCTGACCATAAGTAATCTATCTGTATGGCTCTACCTAAGAAATCGTGCTGTGGAGTTTGTAAAAATTATACATTGCTAATGTGTGTGACTTAAAAAGCATCAGCATTTGATTAGTAAGCTAAAATTAAGGTGCACTTTCGCCATCTACGATTGTTCATGTGGTTCTTAATCGGTAGTTCTGTAAAACCACCACTTATCATTCTATGAATTTCTTATCTCTAGGCTTGTATTTAATACATTTGTCATTGCGGTGATAAATACAACGGAAACGGATCTACTCTTTCATTAGGGTGTTCGGAAAGTATCTGCCGAAATACGGCAAAATTTCAAAACAACACAGCTTTTTAACAACATTTTATTATTCGACGAAATAATCTCCATCAACATCGACAACCTTCTGCGAACGTCTCACAAGATCACGGATTCCTTTGGCGTAGAACTCCGGCGACATGGAGGCGAAGAAAGCCCGAAGGTCATTTTCGAGGTGGTCACGATCATCGTAGCGCTTCTCTTCCAGGTGATGCTGAAGCGATCGGAAGAGGTGGCAGTCGCTCGGGGCCAGGTGCGGGCTGTACGGTGGGTGCGGTGGAACTTCCCATCTGAGCTCCAGAATTTTCTGTGAAGTCTTTTTCGCGATGTGAGGGCGCGCGTTATCGTGCAGCAGGCGAACGTTGTCGAGCTTCGGGTGCTCCTTGCGGATCTTGTCGGCCAGTCTTTGCAGTTGAGCGCAATACACCTCGGCAGTAACTGTCGTGTTGTCCGGCAGCAGTTCGAAACGGTAGATTCCATGAACTCCCCACCAGACGCTCAGCATGACCTTCTTCTCATGGATTTCACCTTTCACGAAAGGATCCGGCATTTCATCGCCAGCGCACCACTCACGTTTGTGGGTGTGGTTGACGCAGAGGACCTATATTTCACCACCAGTGACAATGGTGTCCAGCCAGTCAAATCTGCGGCTTCTGGAGAGCAGCTGAGTGCAGATGTCCAGGCGTCTTTGGCGGTTGCCGTCGCTCAATGCATGTGGGAGCCACTGACCGAGCTTTTTCACCATTCCGAGAGATCGCAGTCCGGACTGATTTGCGATCCCTCGAAATGGTGAAAAAGTTCGGTCTTGACTGCTCACGGTGGACAGCGAACATCCAAGACTGGCAGCAAAATACCGCACACCTTCATATGGATGCTGCTCCGCCAGATTCTTCAGTTCGTCGAACGATATTGCAGTCGGTCGACCAGAGCGAGGCTCATCTTCGAGTTTCTTGTTTCCGGCTTTGAAGCGCTGGAGATGTGCTTTAGCAGCGGGGTGGCCAGATTCGAACTCGTAAAGGAGTACGTGTCGAATATGGGTGGAATGTTCGGCCATTATAGGATGAAATAGGCAAGAGGGAGCCAGATATGTTATGTGTATACAAGCGATAGTGTCTTTATATAATACCAGCCTGAACGGCCGTCGCAATCAGAGAAAAACGAGCGAGAGAGTGTGTCGCTTTCACCTCCTCCACGACAACGCGCGGTCGCATGTCGCTTCTGTGACTCACTGCCAACTTGAGGCTCTGAGTTGGGAAATGCCCGCCCCTCCGTTTCCAGGATCTCCCCTTTCAGACTACCACTTATTCCAGGTCGTTAACCATTCCCTCAAGCAAAAACTTCAGTTTTTCACCGACCTCAAATCCACTGTTGAGTTGCTCTTTGAGTCTCAGCCCTCCAGCCTTAGATCCTAAGGGTTTGTAGCTCTTCTAGAAAGATGGAACACTCTGATAGACGCTCAAGGTGAATACATCGACGGATGATCACCAGTATACCATTAGGAAGCTATGAAATTACAAAGTGTATGCATGTGTAAAAAAAAAATAAGAAGGCAACCTAATGGCATTGGAAATGTATATGCAATACCGGTCAGGTCCCGCAACGAAGCGCCATTTCATCGAGTTCAAATCAATCAAATAATACTGGGTGGCACGTTGAGGGAGGAAGCTGCCGATAGTTCTAATTCCCTTGCACCTATTCCTCCAAAAAAAAAGCTGTATTTGACATAGGTTTTTCAAAGGACATAAGGGTCAGGTGCAAGGATCAGGGCTGTTTGTTTTGACACATATTAGGTAAAGTATGCTTCTTTAAGCATTTTGCTAAATTTCCTACGTTTTAATCTACTGTTTTATGCCATTGTTGTTGGTTTTTTTTTTGTTTTTGGTCAAGAAAGAAAGAAGTGCAGTTTATAATATTCAGCGTCTGTACATATCCTTTTTCTCTCCCTTTTTCTTTCGCATTTTTTTTAGCCAAAACAAAGGTAGCTTCTGTTTCAGTGAACCCGCGTCAAGCTGTCACGTCGTTCGTATCGGCGGCAACAGGATTGGCAGCAATTACCGTCGGAGCAGTATACGTGAATCGGGTTCCAGAATCAGCTATCAACGCAAAGAAGCTTGTTGTCATTCTAATCATATATGGTATGTGGTTGTCTCCTTCAAGAAATTGTTAATTTTTCTCTTAGGACAACAGAATTCCCATATCTAGGTGTGCTACAAATCTTGTTAGCTACCGCATTTTTCGTCACATGCATGCAAACGTCAATCGCTGTTTCCAAAGGTGTCAAGGTATGTTCAGATTAGAAGTTTCCATTCTGTTCTTCACTTTCGAGTTGTAGTTACTAATCTGTACGTAGTCCAGTGTTTATGGTGATACAGACATTTTCTCTTCTTTTGTATTTTTCTAGAATGCGTTTCAAATCGTTGTTGGTCTGATGGTGGCACTTGTTTACGTTGGAATATCGCTGGTCTCCATGGTTGTTGGGGTGTATGGTAAGGTTTCATAGCCACTTTTTCAAGGTGATGTGCTTTAATTGCATAATTAACTAGTTAGTTATAGATCTTGCTTAGCAAGGGAGCTCAGAGTTACATTAAAAATTCTGCTCCTGTCTCCATACACGTAGGAGCTGGGATAAATAAATCCTTCTGGGATATGCTACTTTTTTGATGTCCAAATGACAGAGCTCAACCCCCGAACATTTTAGAACGGTGTAGATGTTACTATAATTATGTCAAAACGACATGAAGCACGCACAGTTGCGTAAGCGGCTGCGCTTGGAGCGGTGCAGTGGAGACAGCGGAATCGAGGTGGGACCAAGGCGAACTGCAGAGATGTGTGGGTGTAGCGAGGATCCTTAGACGATCCTAACCGCTACGCTCCATCGCACCGCTCCAGCGCAACCGCTTACGCAACTGCACCGTGCTTCATGTCGTTTTGACCCCACTATAGGTTTTCTCGCGGATTCTCTCACCACGTCAGATTCGTGGTCTACTGCCTTTAAGGATTAATTGTTATCTAATTACTCAACTTATTTCGATATTATTTAGGTTTCTACAAAACGTTGGCACTGGTTAGCTATGTCGAATACGTGGATACGAAATCTTTGACGTATTGTCCGCAGGCTCTTTTCTACACATCACTTATTGTTTTCATACTACACATCATTCTTATAGTCACTAAATGTTGTTGTTGTAAATAAAGTATTTATTACACAGGTTTATGAGGAAAACGAGTTCTCTTGCGTTGCAGACGCCAGATCTTCGATGAAACGTCATCGTTAAATCCTGATTTGTGAATCAGTCAACACAACAGCTGTTTTATTTCTCTAGCAAACAAGTGATATTTTATTCAAAATGCGGAAGTTTCTCTTCTTCTTCGTGTTGTTTCAGACATGTGTTGTTTTGTGAATTCGTTTCTGTTTGAAGTGGATTAACGAGAAAATTATAAAGCGTCGATGTACATAACAACCATTCACTACGAATTATGGTGGGGATCATCGATCAATTTCAGATCCCAACGTGCTTTCATCCTTTTCTTTTCTCTTTTTTACTTTTTTTCCCCTCAAGGTGAGCGATTATTTTCATTTGTAGAGGAACGAGACTTCTTTTTTGTAGTTTTTTGTGGCGATGTTTCCAATTGTACCTCCAAGATATTTTTCTGGGTTGTCTTGGGCAGTAGCGCTACACATTTTCGTCGAATTGCTCTACTTTATCGATTTTTCTATCATCTTTATCTATCAAGATATTGAGGAATCCGTCATAGGCATATGGTAGGGTCAGGCATCATTAACCAGATTTGTTTTCATTGCAGTTGCAATCAGTTATGTAGAATGTTCCCCACGTTTCTGACTTCTCCAGAATATTATTATTTATTATGACGGTTTTTTCGCCACCCCTTTGGTTTATGATTCTTTCCGCAATTCGTTTATGGTTACCTTCTCTTTCATTATTTATTTCTATATCAAATAGTCAACAATCAAGCGAAACCAACAATCGAATACCGTACCCCAATCAAATTGATCAGCTATCAACTGCAGCTCTTGTTATTATCCGCGTTAAAGGCATCACCCCACGAATCTGGGGTGGTGCGGGTTTCAGGTGGGTTATGCCTATACGGGATCGTAGATTATGCGAAGGAGGCTGACTCCGTCCATTTCTTCCTAATTGCCGTAAAAAAACGGCCCGGAAGATACGGCTTCGAGCATTCCGAGGCGCTATTTTCCACGAGCTTGGATTGGAGCGCGCCAGCCCTGTGCACGCGCCGCATCTTCGGGGCCGTTTTCTTACGGCAATTAAGAAGAAATGGACGGAACCACCCCACTCTCCATAATCTACGATCTCGTATACGAATATTCCACCTAAAACCCCTACCAGCTCAGATTCGTGGGGTGATGCCTTTAAGAGTTCCGCCTCCATCTGTAGTAATACCAGTGAACAAAAAAGAAATATAAAATACATACAAATATACACATAATATAGTCCGAATATATACATACGGGCGGCGTTGGAGGGAAAACTTGAGGATAGTTTACATGTCGTAGATCCACTATGACTAACGCTTAGGTCTTAGAGCCCTGATTGAATTACTTACTTTTGAGAAATAAGGGCGCCACTGAGTGACACCCTCGCACCTCTCCCCCCTCCCCCCTCCTTACATTTTACCCGTGTAATGGTCGTATTGTAGTGTTTTGCAAGTGTACCATTGTATATTTAGTTAGTGGTTACCCTAGTTACAGCGCTAAGAAAAACCAGAAGAGCCATAACCGATTACAATAATGCGATCGCATAATTACCGTACTGTACTGTACGCGATCGTAGTTGGGCGTGGCCTTTTTCCATTCGTACATCACAATAGAGGAGTAACTTATTCGTTTACTTCGTCCTCTTCTTGCCCTCGATAACTTTAGCTTACATTTCATAGACCCTCTGAGACTAATGCTTTTATCTTAAGGCCCCGGCTTTTTCAGTTATTTACTACCCAGAAATAACGGCGCCACTGAGTGGTCCTCCTCCCCCAACTATAGTCGAGTCAAAACGACATTAAGCACAATACAGTTGCGTATGCGGCTGCGTTCCACGCAACGAGATGGAGATAGTGGTTAGAATCGAGGTGGGACCATTGCGAACTGCAACGACGAGAGGCGCTAAGATGGGTCCCGACTCGATCCTAACCGCTACACTCCACCACACCGCTGCGAGAGCAGCTGCTTACGAAACTGGATCGTGCTTCATGTCGTCTTGACCTTAACATACATTTTACTTTTATGCTGCAGTTGCGGACACTATCCGCAACGAATTCCGTACAGAGTCCAACTAAGTCGCTAGAACCGATGACAATAGGCGGACAACTTTGCAGTTCCTTTCACGATACTCTGACTGCCCAAAATCTCAACAGCACTGGGGATTTAGGTTAGTTTCTGTTATTTCGCCTCTTGTATTGTATTGAAACGAAACCAAATGTTTTCACTTCGGTGTCCGCGACCACCGCGTTCACTTAGTGTAAAAAGCGGTGACGACGCGATGCGTTCTCGAGCGAAGGCGTGCACTGAACGTTCTCTACAGTATGCAGAAAACTCCTCAGACCTCTTCTCTTTTTGTTTCTCGCAGTTTTTATCTTCTATAATACTATGTGAAAAGGATTGGATTAGTAAACGCTAATTATGCGCAAATTTCACAAAAAAAGGACAGAAACTGATAAAGACTTTGCTAGGAGTATGTAAACATCTCCATTTATTACAAGAAGAAAGAACAGTGAAAAACTATAGAAATCAAAGAGAAAATAAATCTGAGAATTTTCTTCATGCTGTAGAAGGAGATTTGTGCACGCCTGAGGATGTGTTGCTATAGTCGGATCGAAACGAACTGAAGCTCGGTGCAGTTACGGTAACCGGTTGTGCTTGAAGCGGTTGGGCGTAGCGATTAGGACCCAGGAAGGTGGGACCCTTGTTGGGGTCATTCATCGCTGAACTTCGTGATAGTCCTCCCTCGATCCCAATCGCCGACATCACCGCGCCGCTTCAGCGCAGTCGCTTACGCAATCGCACCGAGCTCCATCTTCTCTTCACCCTACTGTACATTACGTTTTACACGAAGTGTACATGAGGTCAAGTAAAATCCCGACCATTGTCGTCGTTATCGGTTTCATACTGAAACAAATAGCGATAAGCACTATTCTCTGTGATTTGAACAATTAATGCAACAAAAAAAATGGATAAGAAATCAGTCAATTTAATTCGATCAAATTGACTATGTTAAGTCCTCTTTCGCTTGTTTCGCCTCTAAGCTGCCCTCTAAGCACGTCCCCTCCCTCTGGGATTCCTCCGTAAATAAAGTGAACTAGGTCCGCAACTAACAAACTTCTCCTTGGGAAGATAAATACGATGGAAATGAAATCAGCGGCGCCCACTTTTTCCAATCATGCCATCCAATTTTATTTAGTTGATTTCTCAGCGCAAACTTCACCGCAATGGCACATCGTTGCAGGAGTTAGCCATACGTCGGAGAAACCATATATCGGACATATCCAATACTAAAACAACGATATATTTATATCACCCCCGCGATGTGTTTATCCAATATTTTTGTCCTATAATAGTATAGTAGGGTCAAAACGACATGAAGCACGTACGCAATTGCGTACGTGGCTTCTCTCGCGGCGCTTCGGTGGAGCGTAGCGGCTAGGAGGGTGGTGAAACCCTTGCTGGAATTGCAGCCTAGGCAAGTGAACTTGAATTCAAATGAAGTTTTACGGAAGCCTTGAAGAGCAAAAAATTCTTGGTGATGATGTCCAGGGCATCATTGTAAAAAAAAATTGCAAAGGAGATGTAAAAAAAGCGTATTTAGTTAGATCCCAATCAAATTATAGTAGGGTCGAAACGGCATGAAGCACGAAAGTTTGACTTTCCTTGAATCTTGGCATAGAGATTGCAACTTGTTGATAGTCGAATTTAAGCAACACGTACGCAACTGCGTACGCGGCTTCTTTCCAGGAGCTTCTGTGGAGCGTGGCGGCTATGAGCGTGGTGAAACTCTTGCTGGCACCAACCACCGCTGCAGCTTGCAACGGTCCCACTTCGGTCCCAACCACTGCCTCCACCGCGCCGTTCCGAGCGCGACTACCCAAATTCACCGCAACTACACTCGTGATTCATGTCGTTTTGACCTGACTATTTCTGCTGTAGCACGTTTATGCGGTTGAATAAATCATGTTTGATACAAACCATGACATATAGGCGTGTCGAAAAAAGATCTTGATGAATAACGAGAAGTTCACAGCTGATATCGTCTTTGAAATCGAAATCAGAGCATTCCAACATTCGCAACGATGCATGTTGGCCGGATTGTGCAAATGCATATATCTTCTTTTTTAAGCCTGACTATGGATTAGCAATATAGGATATGAAAATTACAATAATACTCGTGTAAGCGGTCTCCAAGGACAAATTCGATGGAAATGATACCATCGGGAAATCAAATGCAAGGAATTTCAACTGAAGCATTTTCGAATTCTTTGAAGTGTTGTTTGTGCTAGGACTCTCGGGTGGACCTATTATCGATCCACGAATAGAGAGCAGTCACTCGGATATTTTTTACCGCGGGGTCAGGTAGAGAGTAGAATTGGTGGGAGGTGGTAAACTAAAGAATTGGGTAGCGTTTTTAAAAGCGTTTTAGAATAGGTTGTGATGCGCTATTGTTGTTGTTTATTTATTCACTTGAGGGTTAATTTGTAGATGAATATATAGCGAAAAGGATTTAAACGCAGATTAGAGATTTCCCTTCTCATGACGCACTAACGCTTCCCGTCCAGGACGTTAGCCTCGGGGGCTTTTCCGCCCTAAAAATAGCCGTCGCTAACGTCGGCAATGACGTGCGGCATTGACGTTTCTTCGAGGTGTTTTCGAGCTGCACTCGCCGCGCGCCGCCATCCATCCGCCTCGGCAGCGGCGGATGGATCCAAGCCGGCCGAGAAGCATTTCCAGCTGTGGTGTTTGCACGGATGAATTCACGGTGTGTAATGAAACGTTCATTTACTTTTTCTAAGTGTATTATTTCTACTTCCGTGGTTACTGTACATTCATTTTTGCCAAAACTCCCTTCTGGTAAGGCATAGTTGGGAGGGAAATCAACCGCGCCCTTATTTCCGAAAATAAATAACTAAATCAGTTGGCACCCTAATACCCAGGCATTAATCTCAGAGGATCTATGACATCTACGTCTATCGATCTACGTAGGCTAAAATTACCGAGAGAAAAAAAAGACGGAAGGCTTCCAGAAATAAGGGCGCGGTTCTATTCCCCCCACCCCCTCCCACTTCCCCGCTACATTTTCCCCCTCACATCTCATTTCGTTGTTGCAACGATTTGCTAAGATTTATTTCATTTGTTTGTTACTCGTGACGAGGTTTCGGCGCCATTTGAGTGATGAGATGACATTTTTCGCCTGAATTCCAGAAATTTCCACAGGGATAGTGTTTCTATAAGTATATTGTTTCTACAAGTATATTGTTTCTAAAAGTATAGTATATACCTGTAAGGAAGATATCTGATTTATTTGAGAGATAAGACGACATTTTTCGCCGAAATTCCAGAAATTTCCATAATTATAGTGTTTCTTGTGGGGCGGGTGTAGTGTAGCGGTTAGAGGTTCCGCTTCCTGCACGATTGATCGGAGGTTCGAATCCGAACTAGTGCTCACCAAGCCTTTCATCCCTCCGGGGACGATAAATTGGTACCAGACTTGTCTGGGAGGATAAAAACACTGACTTGACACATCGGCTAGCCACCGCAAGTCATTGTATAGGCCAGACACGCGTTCGTAAACCTCAAACGATTCTGAATTGAAGTGAACGTGAGGGCGCATCCCAAGCGGATTGATTAACGCCAGAAACTTTATCATTTATCCTTTATAGTGTTTCTCCAAGTATAATTTATGGGAGACATAACTGGTTTTCCTGATAATCAATACTTTGCACTCATTCGAACATTCCAGAAAAACCCTATATATAGGCGTTATTAGTCGACCTACCGTCTCCTCGCGGATCCCTTCCCACCGCTATTTGATTTTTGCCGCTTTTAATTACGTACAATGTAGTAGTTGTGCAACTCATCTCCTCTGCAAATCTGTACGTTTATTTTTCGGAGAATTTGCACTTTGTATGTGTATGTACGTATGTATGTATATATGTATGTATGTGTGTGTGTGTGTGCACTGACTGCATTTTTCGGCTTATATAACTTTTGCCGCAGCAGCAGCAATAGTAGTAGTTGAAGCATATGCGTCCCTTTCCAGATGTAAAAGTGCGAGTTGTTCTCTTAATGCTTTTCCCTAAGGATTTCTTTTCCTACCGACTTCCATTATGAATCAGTGCGCTCGTTAATCATCAAAGCTAGAGGTTGGATTGGTTCTGTGCATATTTTCCCAGTTTTTCTAATAGTTCTATTCAGCATATTCTTATGAATAATAACTTATTCAAAACATCTGCCTACATTTTAAAGAATCGCTTTTCCTTAATGCGCATGACTTCATTCACCATCGCTTGGTGGTTATTTATAAGTTTGAGTGAGCGATTTAAATAATTTTGCATTTTTCGAATTAATGAATCAACTGGGATTTGAATTTTCAAATACATAGCAATTGTCTGCATGCTTACTACCTCATTATTAGCCACAGAAAACATTTGGCGGAAAAATATAAAGAATAATAAAAAATAGAAAAGAGGTAGGAAAATATGACCAATCCTACGGTTTAATACCTGTATTTGACTTGGTAATAGCTTTTTTACGGCAAACCGACCTGTACAAAACCCTAAAGTTGTCACTCAGGACTTCCTTTTTTTATTTGGTTCCTAGAAGAGATTTATTTGTGTGCCTACTAGACAAGTAAATATTTACGTATATTGTGTCAAGTTGGAAATCCCTGTGGGATACTGAAGAGTATGTTTTTTTTTTTTGATTTTTTGTTTAATGAATGAAAAATTCACCTACATGAATTATAGGCGCCTACACCTCGCTTTACTAGATTTCTACAGGGATTGACTACTTTTGCAAATATTAGCTTTTTATAGTTGTATGTTTGTAATTCCTTCTAAATTCTGCAAAATTCGCTTCATTGAATTGTTGTTCTGGAATGTTCTGTCGTGAAAATGTGTTGTTCACGTCACTTTAGTATACTATATATATATATATATATATATATATATATATATATATATATATATATATATATATATATATATATAGAGAGAGAGAGAGAGAGATTCTTCACTGGATTTGTAAAATGACACCGAACGAATGCCTACTGGTTGGAATATTGATTCTGGTGAAAGATGGCTGAAACCAAATCCCTTATCTTCCAGAAATACAGGGCCCTGTGATCTGTGCGCTATGAACTCAATCGTTTGTTTCTCGGAATTCCTGAATTTTCTCCTTTGCAAGCTCATGTGTGGGTGTGGGAAATATAGCCGATTATACTTAACGAGAGTTATACTGCAGAATATTCATTGCATATCAGTATCGTGCTGCAGAAAAATGCGTGTGGTGTCGTATTTCATCGAGTGTTAAGACGGGTTCCCCTCTGTGCGGACACTCAATGCGTTCGGAGAACTCTTATCTTTCATCTTCTTTTTTTTCCCTCATATGCAACGAGAAAGAAAGAAAGTGCACAGTGTAGAGACCAACGGCGATCGATGGTCAGCGCAAGCGTTGCGCGTATTCTTTTCTTTTCTTTTCATCTTCGTCTTCTTCTCTCTTCTCATTTAATTAACTTTAATCATTTTGAAAATGTGGAAACATGTGAGTGCTTGCTTAATGCTCGCTTAGCTTCACTAAAGTACTGCAAATCAATAGAATGGCGGCATGAGCATGTTCATATCTTCTCCAGCGATTCCCCACCCCTCTTGTCTTCGCCTACACATTCGCATCATAAGAAAAGTGCAACCATACTTACGTTGTTGTTATTTTCAGCCTGTCGGAAATACTCATCATCGTTCTTTTCATGTTTCAAAGGCTTTATAACTAACGATCGGGTAAGTATTGGCTTGTCCTGGAACTTTCTTTCTATGGGCTGCACGCAACATTTGAGTTCATAGTTCCCTAATTTCTGGGTCAAGCGAGTCAAAATCTATCCGATCAGTAGGCAAAGACTATGGATTATTCTAATGATTACACTATTGATTGAAATATAATTTGCTGTTGGATAAAAGATAAAAATTTCGGAAAAGTGGAAACAAACCAAAACTTGCGACCACCCGCGACAACTTAATGATTTGGCGGATGATTCGCTCCAGGAAGCATAGTTGTGCTTTCTCTCTCTCTTATCAGTACTTCTACCACCCATACGGGAACAATGAATAGTTTCCTGATAACAGAGGGCACGTATTGTTCTAAGTACGAATTACTTGCGCAACTGAAACATACTACATAGTATCGGGATGTATAAAATGAATTTTCGCATTTGAATCCCGTGGTTACATTACAGTTCCTACAACTTTTATTTTCTTTACAGTGCATAACACTGCTGCCCACGCAGTTCTGCATTTTTGCGTTATCCTTTCCAAATAGCTGTAAGGAATGCCGCCTGGTGGTAACAAATGTACGTTTCGGCGGCGATCCGCGTGAACCACGTGACGTTTAGTCTCTCGTCAAACACTTAGCACGTGGTGGGAAGTGTTATGTTCGCTAGTCATGCGCTTGACTATCTAAGCTAAGCATCAGACTATTTCACGCTGAGGCTTAACATCATTCTACCATCGTGTCTGGCATCGGCTATTCGTCAAATTCGAGAACGATGTTCTTTCATATCTTGCTGAAATTATAAATCCTAAGATTCTTCTATGAGGCTCTTAGAGTGATTTCGTTACAAATCAAGTCCATCTACACATAAATACAAATACAATAATTGCATGTACTGCAAATGATTACATATACTGTTCTATTATTCTGGTTTAAAGTGATAAATTTCAACTTATTAAGATTCTTATACAACAGTGGCTCTCTGAACTTTTGTACCAAAGAAAAAATCACAGGAAATTCTTTACCATCGTTTTTTTTTTCTTTTCCGTCGTTTTCCGTGGCTCAGAGTTTTAATTAGAAGAACTAAAATATGCTAAATGTATAGAGCATCACGGACAACTAGGATATTTTTTCTTTTACCTTCCAGGCAAAAAAACCAACATTCTGCAAAAAAAAAATCCAAGTATTATTCTTAAAATTGCTAGCTGAACCCTATCTGAATTGTTCTCAAATGGATTGGTTTTGGAATATTTTGAAAATGCAATGGTTTGGTAGTGTAATGGTAATTCTGTTTCCATCTATTGTAAGGATGTATTGTACGATTCCTCAATGTTTGAAGACATTCTCTTAAGAAATTCTTGAGAATAAGATCTCTCCGCTAGTCGGTAGGTGTTGAAACGTAGATTACTGGTCCGCAACATTTTATCTTTCACGACTCACGGAATCCGAGACATCATAAGCACCGTAGCTATCAGTCCGCGCGTCTACGAAAACAGGTTCGACAAAGTCGCCTACGTCCGTCCCCTCGCAAAATGAGGACATATGTCGTACTAGAGCATTTTGTAGCGAAGAAAAAAGACCTTGTTGCTAACTTACTCAAAGACAACTGGATTTTCGCGAGGATTTCCCTCATATTTTTCTCATTGTGAAGTCGCGCAAGTTATTTTTCCCGATTTTTCTTCGTAGACGTCATGCGTATTGATGGTCGTGGAGCTGTAATTTTTCGTATTCTTGAATTTGTTAAGAGGAAGATGAGTGTTTTCATCGTGGCGCCTACAAGGAGTAGGTGATACCAAAACCATGTTGTTATGGCCATCACGTACTATTGGAAAAGCCCGGAATTTGGGAAATTTTCTTCGAACGCTGCCTTCAGTTGTTAAAGAGGACATCCCACCTAAAGATCCATTTCGTTCCTCAAACAATTCGCAAGAGTTTGCTTTTGAAATTCAAGCGCATGTTTGTTCGGATTCCAGTCTCGCTCCACGTGATGCACTGCGTCCTTTAATAATTCGACGGACTATTTACAGCGGATTGACGTTGGCGGCAGTTTTTTTTCCTCGGAAAACGTGGCGAATGAGGTTAGCTTTCCCCTTTCTTTCGCTTTGTTTCCCTTTGTCATTAGTATAGTTCTTCTGGTTCTTCAATCCTTCCGGTTTTCCCGACATCTAGGCGCATGCACTAGGTCAAAAAACTGGTTGAACGGTAGTGCTTTCGAAATGTCTGACGTTAAGAGTCATTAGGATGCTCGAGGATCGAGATGTTCTTCGTTAGCGATTTTCCATTTGCATTATCTGGAGGCTTCGGCTAAGTTAAGAGTAGTTGTACTGAGGTTTCAAACATAGTTTTACGAAATTTTTTTTTCTGTCGCTCAAATTCAACGGTTCTCGCACTTTACGGTTTTTATTCGTATTAGTTATGCGCTTTTATATAGCAATGGTGAGCATCATTAGCTTTATGTTATTATGTTGTTTACCATTACTATTTACCATCATGTTATTTACCATCACTCCCAATTTCCTCATATCGTCTTCAAATCAGTCGGATTTATTGAGCATTAAATCGTCTGGGACGTGGAGCCTCCGATTCCTTTTTAAGTGCCGTAAGTTCGTATTTCTTATTTCCCTTTTTTTTTTGGAAGTTCTTTCCTTTCGTCCATTTCTGAATGTAATATAGCTGAATTTATAGGAGACTCTTAAAAGCCTGCATTGAATATGATTTATGCAGTTAGATAAATGTGCTTCGGGGATTAAAGTAAGCATTGGTTGGCAGATCAATAGAAATTTGTCCAGGGATAAGTGCACCGCGTTCCAGATATATACAGTTGGCGTAAAATGTGTTGTATCAGAATGACGCATCGCGTTCTCGGTGAAGGCGTGCACGAACCCTCTTCACGGAGCGCAGACACCCCTGCGGTTTCTTCGTCTCGCTTTTCTTTCGTTTTTTAAATTTTTTACTCATGAGATAGTTTATGGATAAGATTGTGTAGTCTTAGCAAAGTGTTTTTCAATTAATTATGTCATTTGTTCTGCTGTTAGGAAGTCTCTAAGATTTTATTCCACGGGGAATCGATTTATGCCACCTTTTTTTTGTGTAATTGTGCATAGTTAGCGTTCGCTGTAATCAGAGTCATTTTAAAATCAAAATTAGATCGTAGAGCTAACTTCGCACATTTGCATGAAAAGTAGTACAAAAAACGAATTTTTACGGGTTTGTTTAAAGGCATCATCCCACGAATCTGAGGTGGTGCAGATTTCAGGTGGAGTATTCGTATACGGGATGGGAGACTACGGAGAGGGGGTGATTCCGTCCATTTCTTCCTAATTGCCGTAAAAAACGGCCCGGAAGATGCGGCGCCGCACAAGACTGGCGCGCTCCAATCGAACCTCTTGTACAAAATAGTGCGCCAAAACGAATGAAGCCGTATCTTCCGGGCCATTTTTTACGGCAATTAGGAAGAAATGGAAGGAATCACCCCCCTCTCCGTAGTCTCCCATCCTGTATACGAATACTCCTCCTGAAATCTGCACCACCTCAGATTCGTGGGGTGATGCCTTTGAGGAGATGCCCTAACGTCAAAAGATACGAGGGAGAAGAGAGAATATCTTAGTATTACATCTATGAATTATGCTAACGGTTAAAAATTACACGAAAAATGTGTCAAAAATCAAATTCCTGTAGGCTAAGATCTTTTAGGTCTCTTAGGAGTAAAAGAAACAGCAGTACATATGGAAAAGAACTTTTCTAAGGCCTATCTATTCACCTAGAGGAGCTTGTTGCGCTCTGTGGAGAGGGACCAGTATGCGTCTTCACTGAGGACGCGATTCGTTACCTAGACATATCTTGCGGCAGCCGTATATCCGTGGGTATCAGCTTTGAATACGCTTGTAAATCGAACGATCAATTCCGATCCTAAGTCGGAGTGGACTGCATTGAGTTTGTCTGAAAATCAACCAAATAAAATCGGATATATTGAGAAAAGAGGCGTTAATGGTTTCATTTCCGTTGTATTCACAATCACAATGAACATATTGGATGCAGCCCTGCCTGCTATGCCCTAGAAGACTACTGGCGCTTGCACTTATTTTTTTCTTGGTGTGGTACGTGGTCACGATTAGTCGTGTGGAAAGTGAAAATGAGCGGATTTCGTAATGCGATCATAACGGGCGTGCATAACATACAAAGTACGTGTTTAGTTTGATGTATTATTAGTGCAATAGTGCAGTACCCCCACCCCTTACCATATCTTACACTTTTGCATCAAGATTGGTTTGTTACGCTACAGACTGTTGTTTTTGTAGGCTATATTCTCTGCAAGGTTTTTCTTTTGACTCATCATAAATTTCAGATAGCGGGACTCTATAAAGTTTTCAAAAAAAAAATGAAGAAACGAAACTGTAGAGCCATCAGGAAAAACTCCATCTAGAAACCGCACAGTCTTCTAAGTGAAATTGTCTGTTTTCTGCAGAGTCTCTAGAGCTACAGCCTATCTTTATTGACCATAGTATAACTTCGAAACGGCGATTCTCAACATTGTACATTTTCGAAGATTTACTTGGATCAAAATAACATGAAACTCAATGGAATTTCGTCCACAACGGTTGCGCTCGCAGCAGCGCTGGCGATGGAGCCAACGATTGCGACCGGAGTGGAATCCTTGCTTGCTTTAAGCCGGACTGAAGAGATGAGTAAGGGTACTACCACGGACTTTACCGCCTACGCTACTGGACTAAGTTACAAGTCATTTCGACTTGATTATAGCTTTCCTGACTATTGCTAAAACCGAAGCCACAGAAATTAAAAATTTTTTGTAAGGAAGATAATTATCCTTCGAGTTGGTCATTAGATATTTTGAATGCGAAATGCTTACGTTATCGTTTCATGCCTAATGACGAGACGAGGGACTTGGATCGTCACTTCCTTTCCACATAGAAATCTCGGCTTTGCACGTAGAAATCTTCACTTTGTTTGGAGGTTTTCCTTCTTCTTTTTTTTTCAACGCCATAACATCTTTGTTTCGTATCTCGCTATCCGTCTTTTGTCTACTTTACGCTTGTCATTTCTGTATCAGATTTCAAAAGAATGTGTAGTTGATTTTGCTTGCGATGCTCCTCTCATTGTTGACCCCTTTTCTCCGGCCTTTTTTGGTGTTTTTAGTTCGCTCAACATTCATAGTTCTTTTCACACTGGACGTATATGCAACAGTGGCATTTAGAAATGTAAATGTATTCATCTTCATCAATTTCAGCACACCCAGCGGCGAAATATACTAGTCTATGGGATTGTTGGACTAGTTGGAAGACAAAGAAAAGTTTGAAGAGGTTAGTTACAACCACGTTCAGTTCAATATTTTGAGAAAATATTCCCAAAACATACTTTGAAGCCCTTTAAATAATGTCACGTTTGTTTGTTGCTATTTTTTGAACATTGATCTGCGCTTCGATTTCATTCAATATACAGTTTCAGTTATATGCGGACAGGCTCGTAGAATGTCTAGCAAATCGGCCAAACGGCGCCAGTTAGCAACTGTTTAGAGTGCCCCATCCCTTTAGTTAGCATTAATAGGCAGTAGTTTCGGAAATTACCCCTCTTCAGTTTTTTTCTCTTGTTTTTCTTTTTTTAATCTCTCAACGTTTTCTTTTCTCAAAGTGTTGTGATTGTTTTATTTGCTCTTACCTGGTCGGTGCTAATTTTATGATTCAGCTGCGATGATAAGACGTCAGTTCACTGTTATACATGACCATCTGGTTGCTTTTTTTTTATAATTTATCGTCCAACTTGATTTTTAAGGCCTCACCATGCTAATCTATATTCATTCGCTTCTTGTAGCGTATTTTATATTGGTCTCGGGCCTGGTGCACGCCTGTTGTCATGTTGTTTCGTACATCGTTTCTCATCGAACAGTCTTCGCGCTACGTTTCGTTCTTTAGTCGCTGAATTTGCAGATCTCATATAACAGGGGTTTCTTGCTTAGTGTGTCATGGTAGTTTTGGAACAACAAATTAATTTATATTTTCAATAAAACTTTCAGAGCGAATATAAAAAATCGCATTGATTACTTAATCTAAAACGATGCATTGCGGGAAATTGTGGTTGTGCAGTTCGTTTTAATTATTCTTTTTTTTTCTCAAATCCCACATCGATTTATGGAATGTGTTCGGGTAAGCAACAGCAAAGTAACAATGTTGTAATGTGGTTCAAAATGTTTGGTGTGAACTGAACAGGCGTTGTTTCGTCCTTTTTAACTGAGGGCACTACTTAAGTTGTCTTTATCATCTTGTGCAGAAATAGGGCACGAACGCAAGTGTGATATATTGTTTTTCTTCATTCGACCTTTGCGATTACAATATTTAGAAAAACTTCGCTGAAGTTTGGGTCTCGCTCGGTGTTTTGTTCCCAGCGGGTTAAGTAGGTAGCGACTTTTCTGTTCAGGTAATGTCTTACTCAACCTATTACCAAATTATTTGGTGCAAAAAAAAAATAGCTAAGGCTAGCCCTGATTTTGAACCGTTGAAAAAAAAAACTGGAGAACTGAACTGCATCGAAATGACTTGTCTTTTATGGTACATGATTTCTCTTTATTTACGGTTCTTGTTTAGTTTTTGTTTTGTTCTGATCAGAAATGTTTATGTGATTTAGAGTGAGAGAACCCTTTTTTGAGGAGCTAACAAACTTTTATAGATTTGGTACACTGATTATATACAAAAGTGGAAAAGCTATCGGTGAAGACTGTAATTCTGAAAAAAGCTACTTTAAGCTCGTTAAATGTTTTCATTCTGTATCATTTCGTATCTAATCCGGAACCTGGAACGGAAAAGCGTGGATAAACAACAGTGGAGTGTAGTTCGTTCTAAACAATCTCGTATTTGGAGCATTACAGCATTTGAGCCATTTTAGTTTGCGAAAGTTTTTTTCTTTTTGAAGATTTTCTCAAAAGCTTGATCCACAGCGAAATGGAGAATCGTATGAAGATTGTGAATGGTCATTAGAGAACTTCGGATATAGAAAGGACCGAAGTGCAAGCGATTCAGACAACAAACAATTTGTTAGTTGTTTGAAGCGACTTGTACAGACCGATTTCTCTTTATTCATAACATTGTAGGCATTGTCCTCGTTTTCGTTTCCTTTTTCCCTTTCGAGGAAAAACTCAGAGGAATGTCTTCGTAAAATTTTTGAAATTTCTATTTAGTTTAAAATACGGCTACCTGCGCTGCAGATTCTCGAAGAGATAGAGTCCAACGCTAGAAATAAAACACTTTATCTTTGCAATGGTTTGGCATCACATTTTTTACAACAAAACCTTCGGACGTGGCTGTAAGATGAGATGATATCTCGTTGGATAAGGTGAACAGAATTACACGTTGCTGTGAAGGATGTAATGTTGTTAGTGGCCGCATGCAATTATACACAGTTCGCCAGCTTTTTTTTTCAATTTTTGAGAACATGAGTTTGAGGCACCAGTTTCTATCAGTTAAGTGGTGTTTTATTTATTTGGGCTTTCTACTTATACTGTTTTTGCATACCACCATAAACCACTGATAGATAGTGCCTATTGCCGATGTTGAAGAAATAGTTCAAAAAGAACTGACAGTTAGATTTTCGGTTGTGATACTTGAAGAATCAGTCAAGACACAGAGTTAGCGAAGGTACTTCTGATAACATTGCAGGCATTAAAACAGTTCTAGAAATTACAGAAGATGTAGCGTTTGATTTTTTTTCTTTTTTTCATCTGGTTTTTCTCCAGATGTGCCAATCCATAATGTGGGCAAAGAAAAAAATAGTAAAGTCAAAACGACATGAAGCACGGTGCAGTTGCGTAAGAGGCTCCGCTCAAAGCGATGGAGATAGCGGTTGAAATCGAGGTGGGACCATTGCGAACAACAGTGAGCAATGGTGTCAATAAGGGTCCTTCGTAGATTGTAACCGCTACGCTCCGCCACACCGCTTCGGGCGCAGCCGCTTACGCAAGTGCACTGTGATTCTTGTGGTTTTTACCCTATTATTGACCCACGAAAATATTAAAGGTATATCATAGAAATATTGAGTGGTTCACAATCATGCCACGAACCATTGTTTGCAGAAGTTCCAATATGGATGGTGATTTGAAGGCAAGTTCTTCAGAGTGTTTCTTGATCAAAAGTTATTTTTATCGCTCCAAGGACAAATTTCACAGTTGTTATGAACAATGATACTGGTGTTGTAGACCATATGATACCAAGGACAAATTGTAATGGAAGATAGTAACTGCTGATATATGTGGATGGATCGTCTACCCATATTATTCTAAGAGGTGTTACTCAAATTATTTGTATTCATGAAGGCTTTCCATAACAACCACAACTAATGACATTGTGGCGATACTAGTGATCAATCGGCCCCATAAAGGTCATATCAGTGTAAATGATGTTTGAGAGCATTGTTCTTTGGTTATATGTGCGTGTCGGTTTTTTTTGTTCTCGTTTTAAAGCAGAATTTTTCGAAAATTTTGATCTGCATAGATCGTTTCACATCCATATCGTGATGTATATTTCTGAGTCTATTTGTATGTGTATGATATTCGTTGAACGTTCCTCATGAGTGCGATTGTTCTTATTACATTTTTTTTTAGAAAAAAGGCCTCTGCGGCTCAATGTAACGAAGGCATTGACGAAAATGTAATATAATAACCGATAGTCGTATTTATTGTAGCGGTTATGATTATGTTATTCTGAAGTGGTTATGGTGACCTTATTAATCACATGGAGTGTGCTTTTTGTACAGATAAATTTGACGTGAAATGAACTCTAAGGGGTTAAAGTTCGCTTAACTTTATTTCCCTGCGGTTCACTTCACGTCAAATCTGTCATCCTTGACCCTTTTGAAAACAGTGATCTAGTATAGGTGAAGCAAATGGCTATGTTTCAAAATTCAAAATGACCAGGTGTCATTTACATTTGTGCACTAATTTAGTGCTTTGGTTGAATTGAAGAATTTGGTTTTGCTGGAGGCTCACATGATCCTCACGCATCTTATGATTTATTTAGTAATTGGATCAAGTGAGAAATTTTCCTTCATTATTAAGTTTCCTTCCGAATAATGTTGAGTTTGCTGCCATGCACATTTTCCTGCTCCTCTTAAGAACGAAGTGAAAGTAAGTTACCGCTATTACTAAACTCTGGCAGACGATTTAAAGGCAAAGAATCATAAAATTGACAACGTTAGTATGTTCTCTCCACGAATAGATATGGATAAGGGTGTAGTTCACGAGTACGAGCATAGTCACGATCATTTCTCCCTACCAAGCCAGAAAACTTTGTGCGAAACAATCTTGTGATCCCGTCTCCCCAACGATGCAGCATACTACGCGATAGAACGCGGGCAACTACAAGATCTTCCAAGATAATCCAATGAATCTTACTTGAATAATTGGCGCGAACTACACTATTCGCACAGTCGCAGACACTTCTGGATTTTCAGCGTTCTATCTCGTAATAGCAGGTCGCACCGTTGAAGAGATGGCGCCATACAAGGCTGTCTCACACGTTTTTTTTTCTGGATTACTGGGAGTTGTGCATGATAGCACTTTATATTTGTGAGTTACACCACCACCCCATGTAATCGTGGTGAGACTCCAACATCGCCAACTTCGTGATAGGCTCCCTTTAACATCAGAAAACACAATATCCGCACTGATGGTCATAACTGAATTCACAGTTTTCAAATAGAAAATTCTAGGGGATTTTTAAAAGGTCCCTATTTGTAGTTTTATGTTTTAACATAATGTGACCAAAGTTGAGATGTAATTGAAATCATCTGTTGAAGTATCCTTTTATGGTTTTTTTATCTGCCGTTTCGATCCCCAAAAAAATGCATGAGAAGTGCAAGTCATTTTTGAACGGCTCCGTTTATTTGTCATCATCGTTCATCTCCATTTTCATATTTTTTTTTCGAATGTGATTATACGTTTAGAGTTTCGAGCCCACTTTTAGTTTCATTTAAGGATTCGGCAAATGTTTTTTTACAGCTATTTTTCATATCAGTCCTGAAAAAAATTGACTTTTATGATGTACCGGTTATTCTAGGTCTCTCTAGAGGTGCAGCATTCGCTCATTATTTCTGTTCCAAAAAAAAAGATCTTCATAATGTAGGATTTTATGAGTTAGTTCGTAACTATTGTTGTAGGTTGCCCGCTCTCGAACTTTGCAGATCTTTGGGTCAGGTAAACGACGAGTCGTGTGGCAGAAGCTTTTAGATGAAAACAGGCATTCAATGTTTTTGTTTTTAAAAGTGTTTGGTATCTCACAAAATTAATGTATTTTATCTCTAACTAATGTAGTGATCTCCTAAAAAGATTTGTCCATCGGTACGCATAATTCAATGTTACTTTTCAGGTACTGTACAAAACATCTCATGTAAATCAACAGGAACAAGTAGCAGCATGACGCTAGTTTCGGCTATCCTTTCTCCTGTAATCAGCATTTTTTCGATCGTCTATTCACATGTGAGTCAAAGAATATGGTGATTACTCTTCCAATAACCTCGTAAAACATTTGAATTTCAGATTCTTATAATTTTCTGCACGTTGTTGATCTCTGGTTTATTGGCGTTTCTCGTTTCATACTACTTCTATGGTTATGCCCCAATTTCTCCCAGCAGAGCTAATTCATCAGACAGTTCACCAACAAGTTGGTTTTTTTTTTAATATTTTTTTTAGAAAACGGTAGTGATTAATTTGTATACAGGAAGAATCAAAGACAGGAGATCCTCTACAATCCATGAGAGCGATGAAGACCTTCCCGGTACAACAAAAGCGGCTAAGCCGGACGTCATCGAATTACGTCGAATGAGGAAACGAGACTGGGCAAAGAAAATCTACAAAAGTCTACTGGTAAGCAACTAATGCACTGATTGATCTTTACTCGGAAAAGTGGCTCTTTTTTTTGAAAAGTATTTTTTGTTTTCAAACATTAAAATGTAAGGACTTTTCCGCCATTTTGTTCACAGTTCAGACACAAATAATGAATTGTGACTTTTAGCCTCGTTTAGAGATAGCATTGATAATCACAGCTAATGGTTTTTTGTTTTTACATGTGTGACTGTCATCGCCTTTCAGAGAAAGATTACATTATCGTTATTCTGCCGCTTTTGTTATCTATGCGAAACAATCCGCTTGAATTTAAATGGGCGACTTCATGGGAGGGTAGGGGAGGAAAGGAGAAGGGAGCTGAACTAGTTGGTTTCTTACAACTACAGTGTTTTTAACTATGTATTTCGCAGAATAAAAAGTAATACATCTTACCAATGCTTTTATGTATGCTATTTATTTGATTAGTTATACAAACATTGTTACGCACCCCAAACAATAAAACAAAAAATGTAAGACTAGAACTTTCATGTTTATATAGTAGGTTCGCAAATTTAAGAAGGGAACTTTTCTTTTCTTTTAAAGAATACTTCTTCTCCTTTTCTGCTTGAATCCAATGACAGTAATGACTTCAGTAGATTTAGAAACGTTACGATTGTTGAAGCCGAAGATGTCCTTCTTGCAATCCAGTCATATAATTTTTGAATGATTCCTCTTTTTTGCAGAAGAATGATTCTCCGACAATGCATTCTTCTGATGACTCGGATTCCAGCGGCGGAAAAAATGTACGGCCGCGTCACCTGAAGCGACGTCATTCTACATCCGGACCATTGCAATTGGCTAAAGAGTAAGTGGTCGTTTCTTCCACATTTAAAACTCGAAGATCTCCTGTCTCACATCCATAGATAGATAAAGGATAGCTGGTCACGATCTTTTCAAAAACATGGGGACCTTAATAACTCACATGAGTTGTAATTGCAAGAATTCTCCTGAGGTCGACTCAAGAAGGGTCCAATTACGAAGAGATACCGCAACTGACACATCTCTAGGCCTTTATAGTAGTATAACTGTGGTACCTGAGGTATTTACAGTACCTTGGTAACATCACATGCGTTTCACATAAGGTTTTTTTTTATGAGTTTTTCATTTTTATTGTCAAACGTTGGAACCGCCGAAGACCGCAGTTTTCACACCAAAATGAATTCTCTCAATTTTCCTTCTAATGCACTGTGAAATTTCAAGGAACTTGAAGTCCTTAAGCATTCTGTGTGGTATTCCGTAGGAGAGAATATTGATAGAGCGAAATCATGCTATCAAAAGGTGGAGTGCAAACCAAGGATGAGACAGTTTTCTGAGCAATGATCAATACTGAAATACATATGAAATTCTTTGTTTATCTTCAAAAGGAATGAAAAGAAAATTCCTGGTAAATATTTTTGTTCAAAATACTGCCTGATGATTAGTTTGGAAGCAGCAATGGTGCGCTGCCGGTTGAACGAAACATTATCAGCATCATTATTGGACAAAAGTCCAAAATACGGTGTAATAAAGATCTTCAGTGCAGTCTGACTGCCTACGGAATTTATGGTAATTTTATGCTTGTGTAGGAGGCGAAGGAACAGCGAACAAAGAACAATCGGCGATGTTCGAATGGTAGATAACATACGCGTTCAAAAAACATTCCTACTCTATAGTTGTTGTTTTTTTTTTGCCAGTAGCTGGAAGATTTCCACCGTCGTAGGGGTTGTGAAACGGAATCAGATTCAGATGACGCTTAATATTTCATCCAATGGGTTTGCTTAGCCGCTCTTGTTTACCCTTCTTCTGATAAACATTCACAATTTCTCAGTACCAAGGATATCTTCTACGAATTTACTATGAATTAGTTGTTTTTAGATATCTTTTATACAATGCTGCCGGATTTCTCATTGAAACAATGTTTAGCCTCATTCGCCGTGGCAGCCGCAACTACTTCCGACAAACGTCTGAGATGCGCGATAAGCTTCCACGACCACCCCAAGAATTCTTCGAGCCGAACGATTTACCAGAGATCCCGCAAAATCTCCAGCCAGAACTTTTCTACATTCTTCATAATCTGAAGTGAGGAAGTTGAAGAATCATCAACATCATGGTTTATTGAGTTTTTGGCTTTCACTACAAAAATTCAGGATGTTGGAGCTGCCAGTTGAGTGGAAACTAGATCCACGCGATATTGATGTACGTAGTTTTGCTAAGGGAGATATGGTTGTGAGACCTGGAGAGCCTGACGACAGTATTTATGTGCCTGTGTATGGAACTTTGGCTGTTTACATTGCGGTAAGTTATTTTTGCATATTTTTAATGATTCTCATGCAGTTTTGGTTTTTTCTCGCTTTCGATTCATCCCCCTCAGAGTGTTTTTGTTTTATTTGTAGCACAAAGAAGGGAAGGATTATCTTGTGAAGAAAATACCACCAGGGAGCAGCTTCTTTTCCATGCTTTCGATGCTTGACGTGTTGATGGTTGGTTTTTCTCGTTCTACAAGGATTCATCTAGAGAAGCAAGTGTGCGCTTTTCAGAATACCACCTCCATCTTCAGAACTGTGTCGCTTAAAGCAGCAGAACCATGTACAGTGGCAAAGTAGGTTTCGTAACGTTTTTTTTTTCTTAGTGCGGTGAGGAATTTTAGTGCTGCTAAACAATAGTGACAGGAGAATATAAGTCGTTTCTTCTCGTGTTATTCCAAGTGAGTTTACTGAACTAATAATCCCAGTACTTCCAAGAGACTGCACAGCCGCCCGTTCTTCCCATAGTCTCCAAAGTAGTCATTTACTTTCTCATTAATTTAAAAAAAAAACTGTTTTGAAGAACTCATAGACAACTAGCAATTCGACACCTTCCGTCATCTCAACGGAAAATATCACCAAGATCATAAACTTTAGTTTTTAAATTTAAAAAAGACGGTGAGTTGGAGGAAATTTTTTCCTAGGATGATTTCACGCAATAAATTTTTATCGCGGATGAATCATGGAAAACGGTTCCAACTTTGTCGAAGATCTTTAAGCATTTCCTAACGTAGAGGAAGAGCAAGTGCGTAACTTCCACATGACAAGAAATTCAAAAGGGAAAATCAGAAGTAGGAGAAGCTCGAATGACTTTAGATCCGTTTGTGTAGAGTCTCAAAAACGAAGTCAAAATGTATTACGTTTTGACATAGAATATCTCTAAAAGGATTTCAGATTTCCTATAAGAAGTTTCCGCGAATCATACAACAAATACCCTGAAGCATGGATGAGGCCGATCCAAATCGTAATCACCAGACTGCTTCACGTGACTATGACCACATTGCATCAGTATATGGGTTTAAGTGCAGAGTTAATGAAGAGGGTAGGTTAGAACAGATTTGTAGGCAAACGAATATTAATTCTATGACAGTTTTTAACTTTAGCGACGCGATGTTGCGTTAGAAGAGCGCGGCAGGCATACTAGTGGACCAGTGCGAACTGCTCCAGCTGCATTGCCACTAGCACAAAAGAAATTGAAAGAGGTGCGGTTGAGTAGCTCGGACGGTGAGTCATCTCTACATTTTACCTGTAATTTTGTTACCTGTAATTCTATTCTTTTTAGTCTTAAAATTGTATTATAGATGGCATCGACCAAGTTGTTGTTGCTCGACGATGGTTTGCTGACGCACTTGGATTGTTGGGACCAGATGGAGCATCAATAATTGAAGAGAAAGTCTGTGTTTGATTCTTCTTATCTGATTGTCTTGGTTAGGTATGCTAGTTGCGTAGATAGAAATGGACTTGGTGTGTTTCTGTGGGATAGCCTCAACGTACCGAAGCTGAAAAGAGGTAGCCTACTTGTTAAGGGGGATGTGCTTGTGCGTTCATACGAGGAAGGAGAAACTCTGGTCGAACAGGGTTCAGAAGAAGAACAGCTCATTCTTGTTCTTTCCGGATCTCTGCGATTGCTACAGGTTTGACACTAGAGTAGTTTATTTTATTACCACTTTATACTGAGTCTAAGCTATATTAAGTTGATGTGACCTCTTTAGCTTTTCTTGAGAGAATTAATAAAATGTAACGAAGTCGCCTACATTATTCGTTTTTGATACTTGTAACTGCTAACACAAGAAACGGTGGAATGAACAGACCACCTAAATGTATACAATCGGGTTGAGCTGCGCCAAATGCCTGCTTATTTAAGGATTTTAAAGTCCTGGTTAATTGAAAATTTTCACTAGTTTTTTCTTTCATGTTTGGTTCTTTTGCACATTTTCCTGCCCCTCAGAAGGTGTGCGGCATATTTTTTTCAGTTTGGAGTGTGAGGAACTGTAATATTATTTTAGTTTTTCGGGCAGCTTTCTATGAATCAGGTTTGCGAAGCAGTCTTGTGCTCGAATCTAAGCAATAACTAATGTTGTTTACTAACTTATTTCAAGAAACTAACTGAGTATTTGACTGTTTAACACGTACACGGCTGCTGTTAGTGCTAAGTTAAACTTTGCACTTATCTTGGAAATCTTACTAAGTAGTATTAAGATCGGACAGCTTAACATCGGAGTGATTTTCCTTTTCCGGTTTCTTTTTTCTTCACCAGGGACGAGCGATTTGATTGAGATTTGAGCTAATGAGTGCATTTTTGTGTTGAGCCTTTTATTCTCACTGCCTCCTCAAAAAATCGTACAAAAATCGCATCCCCCGTATCTGAAAATTTTGTTATTTCACTGGGAAATGGCAAAATTATCAGTATTTGCCATAACAGACATTAACTGCTTTTGTGAATTTTAACCATAACACTCAAGACGTTTTTCTCGTATTATTTTGTGTGAAACATGCTTTTCCTTTGTTATATTTTATTTATTATACGCACAATTTTCGGAGCCGGTATTCGAGGAGGAACGTCAAGAGGATGACGACAACACAATTGCTCGAGTACTTCCTCGTGAAATGGTCGGAGGACTACAGATTCTCACCAATGAGCCTTCGTTCTATGCTGTACATGCGGCAAGTAAAGCTACCGTGGCAATTATCGGCAAGGCCGGATTCAGTCGGTAAGTTCGAGGAGTGTGTTTTGACATTGAACAGCAAGTGTACTGCGTAAGCGAAAAGTTTTGTTCTGTCCTGAGTGAAATTTTATCATAGGTGCGATAGGGAGAAGCCGGACCCTCTTCAGGTAAAGGGGGTTCAGCTCATGGGGTGTAGCTCAAGTGAAGGGGGTCTCTTCGATAGCCGTCCAAAAGTGAAGGGGTCAGAGCACCGGCTCCGACTATCGCATCTATGCATTTGATAATAAAAACCCAAGTTTTTTTTCCTAAATACGATAGGAATTTTCGCGCAACTTCAATTTCTGTAATATGCCAACTTGTGCAAAGAAGCAGTTTTTCTGTTTCTGATGTTTAGATGATAATTGTAAATTAATAAGAGAAAGCTGAATGATGCACCTACGCAGCTTCTCCATAGGGGTTACACGACTCCATCTTTTTTCAGTAGAACGCGTTTGTAAACTTGTATGATACACCACTGTAACACAAATGTTGTACCAGTGATAAAGAAAAGGACTTTCCAGCTGAATTCTGGCCTCAGAATCCGTGTGCGGGTGTTCTACTTTCTTTTAAGGGCTGACTGAAACCATCACACATCCTTTGTTTTTGCCAAACGCTAAACCATGCCGCACTAGTTTCATAGCATAATTTTCACCGTTACGGATGTTGACAGCTGGTTCTTTACATTTCTACCCCATTCACTATCATGATCTTTTATATTTGACTTTCTTCAACATTTTTTCTTTGCCATTTTTGTTCAAAGGACTTTTCTTTTCGTGAGATTTTCTAATTTCTGCTGTACGATTTGATTTAACTTCATAGAAACAAATGATAATCGGACTTATAGAAGTTAGAAATAGATTTTTTCTTCTCGTTATTGGTTTGAGCGAGTATGTGATTTTTAGCTTACTGGAAGTTCGTCCTCACATTTATTTGCCTGTGGCTTACTCTGTACTCCGTCGACTTTCACCATTCCTAAGAGGCGTCGACTTTGCTCTTGATTGGGTACTCGTGGACTCTGGACAGTCTGTGTATAGGTAAACCTTAGTCATGAAAAATTCTCCCTGCATTTGTTTTTCAAAGCTGAATTCTTTGTGCTTCGCTTTAGAGAAGGCGATGCTGCGGATTCAATGTTTGTGATGTTGAGCGGTCGATTGCGTTCTGTGGAGAAAAAGACATTAGTGGAAGAGTTCGGCAGAGGAGATGTTCTCGGCATGGTAAGGATCAGTTCAATATATATATATATATATATATATATAATATAGTTTTCCTCATAAGTGTAGTTTCAGATGGAGTTGCTCCAGAAGAAACCGCGTTCCACTACCGTACTTGCTGTAAGATTCTCACAACTGGCGCGAATTCCAGAAGGATTGCTGAATTTCATCAAATTGCAATACCCTCAAGTACAATACAATTATTATAACGTTTTAATTCCATAGTAGAAAAACGTCTGTAGGTTGGTTTCCGACTTGTACAACTGCTTGGACAATACTACAGTAGTATACATCGTCGAATTCCTCACATGCCAGCAACGTCCCTCGAAGGAGTCAGTGATCCAATGAGTCACATTAAGGTGATTTTTACCTTGTTCTTATTTACAATTGCGAATTCCTAGTATGAAATTTCTTCAAATTGATTCATTTCGCAGAATCTTCATACGATTGCTGTTGTTCCTGCTTCGACTGAGGTTCCGCTTGTCCCGTTCACATGTGAATTATATCACGCTCTCTCATCGAATCTAAGGGTGCTTCGACTAAGTAGCCAGAAGGTTGCGACGCAGTTAGATAGCAACGTTCTAGAGAAGTGAGTTCTTAATTGATCTATTTTGAGTTGGCGGCATGATAAGACTACTTTCAAAATAATTAAAATTCTTCCTGAGATCTCATCAGGCTTAGATATTAAGCGCGCTTCTTTTTTTTTCTTTTTGAAAACTTCGGTCTCAATTAAATTTTTAAACCTTTTGCTTTTCTTCACTTAATGTTTTAGACAATATTCGATCGTGTGGAATAAATTTAGAAAACGATTACAAAAATCTCCTATTATATTTTTTCTACAGATTTCTTCAAAGTCATGACTTCACGTTGTAAGTATTACTGTTGTGTTTTTTGTTTAATTGTTTCCCGATAAAGTGTTAATGTCGGTTTCGTCCGCGGTCGTTTAAGTATGTATGTATATGTAGAAAAATAAGTTTTGAATGTTGAACATTTGAATGTCCGACTTTGATTAGGCAAGCAGACTTCCGTTTGATGCACTGGCTAAATGTTCAAGAGGACACCTATCCACTTGTCATCTACGAATGCGACTACACTGCGACAAATTGGACACGGAGGTTAGAGGCATTGTTCTTTTTATAAACCAAATAGTAAATTTGGTTCTTCGTGGGATGAGTTTCGCTTACTTCTTTTTCTATTATCGAATACAGATCATTTGAGAAAAACCTGAAATCTGAAAAGAAAAACGATGTAGACCTAAACCATTCCACCTTCGATTGATTTAGATGTCTACGACAAGCAGATGCAATTCTTGTTGTTGCAATGGGCAACAAAAAGCCGCATAGTCAGACTTTGGTGAGTTCCTTTGTAATTGTTTCTTGCTTTATTCCCGCAAAAAGAGTACATATGAGCATTTCAGTTGCTGCAGTGCATGTTTTTTTATGTAACTCTTGCACTTTCATAACAGTATTTTTATTTGTAGATGAGAGAACTACTCAGCACGAATCAAGACGGTGCACGAACGAATAAAGAACTCGTACTTCTATGGCCAGAAAACACATCATCACCTTCCGGAACTCATGAGTGGCTCAAAAACACCTACTATACAGGTTATTCCTAATTTAGCATAATACTTAGAGTATAACATTCGCGATGATTTCCATGTGTGCTCTTGCATGAGGAAATTAGTCTCGACCGATTTAGGTCATCATCATATCCGCGCACCTAAACGCATGTTCCAGTGGTCCACAAAGAAGAAACGCAAGGTTTCCAGGGAAATAATTCATTCTGTATGTGTTTTTCAAATTCCCCTTGGATGATTAACCTTTTTGTATCGCAATGGTACAAGAAATGAACATTTGTGAAGGTGACTGAACGAGAGGTCGTAGAATTCTATGAGAAGAATGTGTTCTGGACGGTAGATTTCCGATCAGATTTTGCAAGAATCGCCCGAATACTCACTGGAAATGCTATTGGATTGGCGTTGGGTGGTGGTGGAGCAAGGTATGACTTTAACAAAGGATTTGAGCACCTGAACCAAAAAAAGGCCCTGATTTTAGAGGTGCAGCCCACGTTGGAATCCTACGAGCGCTTAGGGAAAGAGGTGTTCCTGTGGATATCGTAGGTGGCACATCGATTGGAGCCCTTGTTGCAGGTGTTTACGCAGCTACACCCGACGAAAGGGTAGAAGAACGTACTAGTAAATGGTTTGACGTACGTTTCATTTTCGAACTCTTGTTATATCCACATCAAGTTTGTTGTGATTGGCATTGTTAGAGGTTTTTCCTAAGAGTTCCGACCTGCAGGATTTATTTATTTGCAGGGAATGACAAGTCTCTGGCGCAGAGTGCTGGATCTGACATACGCTCATTCAGCCATGTTCACTGGCGCTCAGTTAAATAAGTCGCTGCAGGATATGTTTCGTGATGAGGAAATCGAAGACCTATGGATACCGTATTTCTGCATCAGCACAGATATCACGTGAGTTCGAAACACAGTTTATGCTCAGGTTATACTACTTATGTTTGTTGGTTGCACACTGCTGTATAAGTAAATTACATTAAAATATCAAAGTTTGAAAATTTAAATTTAAATCCTAATTTAAAGGACCTCCGAGATGCGAGTGCACCGCAGTGGGCCCTTGTGGGCGTACTGTAGGGCTTCAATGTCATTAGCGGGTTATCTTCCACCAATGTGTGATCCCCAGGATGGTCACCTACTTCTGGATGGTGGATATGTCAATAATCTCCCTGCTGATGTGATGAGGTAATAAAAATGCATAGCTACAATACTTCACATTCTGTTACTGCGTTCAATCATTTAGGTCAATGGGTGCAAAATGTGTAATTGCGGTTGATGTCGGTGCATCAGAAGAGACGAATCTGTACAACTATGGTGACTGTCTTAGCGGGACGTGGGTGTTACTGAAGCGACTGAATCCTTGGGCTGAGCCTGTACGGATTTTGAATATGGAGGAGATACAAGTAGGGAATACACGTGTTTGCGCAAGTAATTAGTTCTATCACTACAAAATAGCAAACTTCAGACTCGACTAGCCTACGTTTCATGTGTCCGACAACTGGAAATCGTTAAAAAAGCTCCTTACTGTAGCTATTTCCGACCAGCCATTGAACCTTTCAAAACACTGGAATTTAACAAATTCGAGGAGATTTTGGTCAATTTCCTATAGAACTTTCTTTTATTTTTAAGAATTTTCACTTCGCAAACAATTTACTTACTTTTAGACTATCGGTTATGAATACGGGAAGACTAAAATAGAAGAACTTATGGAATCGACAGCTTTCAGTAATTTATTAGTGGATGATAACCAACAAAGTCGTCTATATCGTCAACCAAGTAGAACCACAAAGGTATTTCTTTATTAATATGGTATTGGGAGGAGTTTTAAGATCTGCAATCATTCTTTATGCTTCTTTTCATTCACATGTTGACGAAAATTAAAACGTAAAATGTGAAATAAAGCCAACTTCTAGCGTCCAAATTTGGAACGTTCCACGTCATTCACTGATCTAGCAGCAGCGCTTTCGAAAATCCCTACGGTTCGACCGCTCTTGCGGCATTCGCTAAGCGCCTACGATCAAGCAGACGATGTATTCGATGATATCGACTTTTGGGATCGTGAGTTCTGCTGTTTCATATACTTCACCTGCTATCTGCATGACATTTCTTGTTAATGTTCTTTTCTTTTAAAACTAACTCCTGTTCCTCCAACAACAATTTTCTTTTTAATTTCGTTGTGTTAGATTGTCCTATAGAATGAGACCTAGTAATATCAAATGTGAAGAAGTTTTCGATGGGACTTTGTACTTATGACTTAAATAATTGCGCTTTAAAACTGTCTCAACTGTAGTTCATCAGAGTACATGCAAAGAGAAGAGGACAAAAGTACAAAGCAAAATTGAAGTGGAAATTTTTCTTGAAATTTAAGTAAGACAAAGTAGCAACTCACTTATCGTACCAACGAGTTGTCTGGACGATGGTTGGCACCACAAAAGACTAATCTTCATAATCTAAGAAAGTGGCTGCTCATACTAAGAACAAGTTACTTCAAATAAAACTGTGACTTTTCTTTAGCCTTTGATAGTTTTGTCAGGTTTCATGACTGATCAGATACTCGTATCGGCCCAGCGCACGTCAATAACGATGCTCGCCCGGTCATGCCTGACCGCTCTATTGATAGATCAGGTGCGATCAGCGACTCGGCAACTGACACAAATACTCGTGGTGTGAATAGCACAATATAAGGCAAAAATCAGCAGTTGAAGAACACTTTCCTTACGTAGAAAACAGCTATGTGAGCTCAAATCATCGAGAAACGTACGTAGGATCGAACCTTCCGAAGTTGAAGACCCTTCACTTAGTTTCAGCTACTACTAGTTTCTTGTGTATCAGACACAAGATATACATTTGTGGTAATACGCAGTACATAATTTTGCTGCAATTTTTCACATTTCGCTGGTTCTGATTCCGGGGAGCTCAATCGTTTTTCTTTGATCTTGTTTACCTTACGCCCATGTTGATTTCTGGAGGTCTTTTTTTCCTCAAGTTTTATACGTTTTTGCAAAAATCGTCAGTGTTATGATTTAATTCACTAGTGTTATTCTCTGTCATTCAATTATTCAGAGTCGGATGCCGATAACGAACTCTCACAGTCAGATTTCAACGATACGTCGGAAGCATCAGAACCCGAGGCCGATCTTGTTAGTCGATTTTCTACAAGCACACCAAGACCATAACCATTGGTCTTTTCTGTACCAAATATATATTACAGCCGTTTGTTTGTGCCATTTTTGTTATGTGTAGTTGTGTTCTCGCGGGATGTTCGAGCTTAGCTACGTTGTTGTTACCATTTAGTCACTTTCTTCAGCAATTCCGGTTCTCATTATTATGTGCATAGTGAATCCAACAATAGGTTTGTTACTTCGTTGTTCCATTTGCTGTTTGCTGCATAAGTATGTCGTCTGCTGCTATGCTTAGTGCAGAAGAGGAGCCATATAGATTTATTTGTTAACTGAGCATAAGAATAATCTCAGAAATGTTTCAAGTGTGGAGTTTCTGCTGTAAGTGTGAAGTATCTCAGAGCTGCATATAAAAAAGCAGCTTTTTGCGTAGAGTAGCTTATCGTAGCGTTAGAGTTCTAGGTATATTAGTTACATGTTCTTTCTTATACCAATGACGCATTTTGGGTCAGCAAATCCCGAGAGATCTGCTTAGAAGACGGTGCCGTTCTTTCCCGTTGTTCAATGTATAAGTGTTTTTGAGTGCATAGACTTGTTGTGAAATCATTTATCGACGTGTAGTCTCCATGAAACTACGAGTTCATAGAGTTTTCCTCTGTTGTCTCTCATGTGCGTTCTCCTACCGCTCTTTCTAAATTCTCTCTTAAACTTGTCCTTTTACTTTCGTTGGTTCAGTTTTTGTCTTTGAATGTAATGATATTATGTTTAACGATGTGTTGAAATTCGTCTGTGTTGAAGTATATTCATCTTCTAAGAAATATTTTTGCAAGAAATAAATTCACATGTAGACAAATACGAATAGTAGGGATTCCAAACCAAGCGAAACCATTCATTTCAGGCTTAAAAAGAGACTCGTGGTAACATTAGGTTGAGAAGTTTCCAGTTTTTCAGGTCAAATTCTCCGCGTCAGCTTGCTTCCATTTCTTCCAAGTTTTATTGGCAAGTATATGTCAGAGTAACCTACTTTATTAATTTACAAATGCTCAAAATGTGTGCGAGCAGCCTTAATGGTAACATACTGCGAAATTGAGAGGGTACAGCACTTTTCTGGATCACGTAAGTTTACCCAATGTCGAACTTCAATAGAGTTTCCCAATGCATGATTTTCTGTCATATATTGGGATTAGAGATGAAGATTTCATTATCTGAACAACCTTCCATTATGATTAGATTTTTGATGGTGATCACAGGAGCTCCTCTTGTCATGGAGGTTCTTTCTCTCAATTCATGGATCGAGGTCGAAGTTGACCAGTAAAATGAAAACATATAAAGTACCGATAAAGTTGATGGAACTCTTCGCAAATCCAGTTCTTGACAGTACTTTCGAAAAAAAAAAACCCAAAGTAGCCAAAAAATCAAGTGCGCTCACTTTCGAATTCTAAAAATCAAATGGCTGTAGAATCTTAACAGCGGGAACTGTAATCGGGTCAAAACGCCCTGGAATTTGGTGCAGTTGGGTGAGCGCACGCGCTCGAAGCGAAGCGATGGAGTTGGCGGCTCCCATCGAGTTTGGACCCTCACTAGCTATCTTATGAGCTAGGATTCGCTATAACTAGACTGTAGTTCGACTGAAGCTAGCGGTGGCCCTACCTTGATTCAAACCGGTAGCTCCAACGCGCTGCTTCGAGCACAGCCGCTTACGCAACAGCACTAAGCTTCTGACCAGACTATCAGTGTTATTTTAGAATATATAAAGAATTCTTAAGATACAGTGTGATCAATGGGAGTAGGTAAGTCTGGGTTTTCATCTCAGCTCTGTTTTCGAAATGAGACATGGTTTATGGCATCATAATACAACATATAAGTGCTTCAGAAAAGATCTGAACAAGACGGCAAATGCGTGGTTTACCAGCCAATGAAAGAACAGAATCATAAGTACAATGAGCTTTTTTTTTCTTAAAAATGTCTTATTTGGTTAGAATAACGTAGCTTACATGAAACGCACTGTAGGTAATGACTATATCCAACAAGATGCAGAAAAAATAGTCTTTCTCACACGTACATATATTTGGATAACATCAATATTGTCATATCTAGAAGCAACAGAAGAAGCGAGAATGACATCACTGAGGAATTCCCCTTATCAATACGTATTACATTTGTCCGCAATCGTGCTGCAAAGTTTTTTGCCGTCAATTCCTGCAAATTTCCCGATCTCCAACGTGGAACGTGCACACCTCTGTTCATCACATCCCAGCACCGCATACTCCTTCCAGCTGATTGCAAGCATTGCTCATTCTCGTTGATCTGCTTTTCGTCACTAACTGGCTACTTCTTTACAACTGTGATTTGTTGGCAATCGGCATATTAGCGGTAATTTTTGGTGTAAATAATCCTCAGAATTAATTTGTTCCTTACTAGGTGTCAAGCAAAGTGATGTAATACCAATGTTTGTTCTGTTTGCTGTTTCCGATATAGATTAGAAACTCAAGATTAATACAGAATGTTATCGCGATTCACGGTAGGAATTATGTCCACAAAAATTTCAATTTTAATACCTATCTTCCTAAGTTCTTGCGCACAACTAATTCATCGTATTCGAAGGAAATAATGAACTAAAAGGTGAAGCAAAGAACCAATAGCAAAACTAAAACCAGCAGTGAAGAACCAAAGGATCGAAAAACATTTACGTACACAGTAAACATATTGATCGAAAGGATCGACAACACGTGTTTGAAGGCTAGTACGGTGGAGTTTGTGACGCCCTATGGCTAACGTTACGTAATCCTCGATCCTATAAAGTGCAACTAAGGTCGTTCGCTCCTTATTTCTGCTCAGGTTCCCTAACAATGACTATCTTACTTTGCAAGTAACACCGTACAATTATAAACAGCAGCAATGCCGAGGAAATCTAAAATTAAGTTTGTGTTGTGACTAGTACTTTGCAAGAAGTGAGATGGATCGTATTCTTGGAAATTTGTTTAGGGTGAAGATGTGCCCTCCAGCTAATTTCTTGGTGTATGATGATTTTTTAAAACCACGATCTTCCGATGAAGTTCGCCGTTGTGTCGTCATTGATGCTCCTAATGTTATGCACATAACAAAAACTGACTTTCAGTGAGTTCGGTCTTTTCTAATGTTTCTAACGTAATGTTCGTAGGTGTAGATTGTGAATCCTTCTGATCGATCTATTCACAGATCTTAGATGTATTCATCGTAGTTCTGTACCATAGATCATTTCCTTCACTTTTAGTCGCAGAAAATTATAGGAATCATGAGAGGAGTTGGGTACATTGCTCTTCTGGGGAGAAATATAGTATGAGGGCATTCAGTGACGCCCTTATTTCCCCACGCTCTAACTTAATTTTTCTCTTAGTACCTTTATTTTACATGTCATAGATTCTCTATGACTAATGCTTAGGCCTTAGGGCCCCGATTGATTTAGTTATTTACTTCCAGAAATAGAGGCACCACTGAGCGCCTCCCACTCTCGTCCCCCCCCCTACCCTTACCAAATTTTATCCTTCTTTTATTATGCTTTATAGTATTTTGGTTCAGCAAATGTTTATAGCCTTACATGTAGGACTAACTACATGTTCATGCTACAGCTGGTTGATAGTTTTGTTTTAGTGCTTCCAATAGGAATCATTTGAAAATTTCTTCATTTGGGATAGAAGTTCTGGGGGTAGTGTCTGTTATATTATTTCAACTTGCTGGATTGCTGTCTTTATGTCCCAACCTTTCCTAAATCATTTCCTTTCTACTGTGAGAAAGTTATGCACCAATTCTGTCTACGATGGGAACTATCCGCTTCACGTTTCAAAGAAAAGAAAGCTTGTACAGAAAAATCTAGTTTTGGTGATTGACCGTGAACCTATTGATAGATAGTAACTGCTACTGTCACGCAACGTTTTCCATGAAATGAGTTATTCCAACAATGCAAAGAACTGTGCAAACTATGGCTGTTGAATAACTACTTGATGATAGTTCTAGAAGCTATTTTCCCATAATACCAGTATGTGCTTGACTATTAATGGGTAGTGTTTTTCCTTATTTTAAGGTGGCTAATGGCAACTGTCATTTGCGAGTAACTCTGCGTGCCTTCCACCTCTTTCTTTTGATAGGCTCCAAAACCTAGTTTTTGGAAGAAAATGTTGGTCGCTGCCACTTTGAAATGAACTTCTGCGAGAAAGTGTTATTTACTCATATTTTTATCGAGAAGTTTTCATTCGTCTTGAAGATTGATTAAGGCATCTATCAAGAAGCAAGAAACAGTGGGTAAACGTAATGGGACGGTTCTAATCTTTTACTCTCCCTTCCTTCTTTTCTGGACTTCTGGGTTGAATTTTCACTATCTTCAGGTAGTGAAAATGCTGTAAACTCTGCATTTAGTCTATTAAAGTTGGAAACCTTCTGGTTTCTGTTGTGCGCAACATAAACCCAATAAGAGGAATTTGAATGAGTGTCTAAAAAAATTGAGAGAGGAACTACTCGTGGCGGAGGAAATTGAAGAACAAAAAACTCTTCTTCTCTTTCCCAGTTACAATAGTCACTCTTTCGTAGTTACATTCGTTTTTTGCTGGTACCCATTGATTGTCGTTGAGGAAGATGTGCTAACTTATCGAAATACTTGATTGCTTTGTTTTCTTAAGATATGGGTTGATTCTCTAGCTATGTTTATTTCTTATTTCATCTTCTTTTTTGCTTTCCTTGAAAGCTTTGAACAAGATACTCCCAATTTTTATTCAAACTATCGGAGGAAGGAGCAGCGAGTGACAGGTTCCTGCAATCTGGTGCAGTTTCCATGGTTGGATTGACTGACGATCTAACCTCTTCTGCGCATAGTTTTAGCCATTATTTTCATGCAGTTACTTCAAACTACTTTACAAACTGCGGGGTATTTGTAAGCGCATTATGTATTATTGTGATAACATTCTTGCTGAATATATTTCACACCACACACATTTCTTAGTGGATTTTATCATTTACTACTTCGACTATGAATATTAGAAGTGAACTCATTTTTGTGGGATTCAAGCAAGTGGATATGTGCGTTTTCAATCAGTTCTTGTCTCATAGATCGGTGTAAGTTGCATAACCAGCTTCACTCGAAGCTTTTGTGTGAAGCAGTTAGGAGTGAGTGAGGACCTTGCTAGCACCACTCGTCGCTGCTCGTCGATTCCTCTGAGGTCCGTTTGGCGTTTGGCAACCGCTTACATAACTGCACCGAGCTTCATTTCGTTTTGATCCGACTATATATTACCTCGGAACACGTGCAGCGCAGTCGGTAAGAGGTCCGCTGTGACTGTACGGTCGACGGTTCGAAATCACCCTGAAGCCAACCAACTCTTTCATCCCTCCGATATCGATAAATTGGTTCCAGACTTGTCTGGGAAAAGGAAAGCAGGCGTAAAATGTAGTTGGAGCCGGGGGAGGACTCAATGGCGCTCTTATTTTCCGACGCTCAAATTTTCCTTTTTCTCTTTCTAACTTTAGTTTACACGTCATAAATCCTCTAAGACTAATGCTTAGGCCTTAGGACTCCGACTAATTTGATTATTTGCTTCGAGAAAAGAGGGCGCCACTGAATGCCCTCCCCCAACTACATTTTACCCTAAAACACTATGTTGATCGCCCGCTGGCCCCTGCAAGTCATTGTAGTGGTCAACACGCTTTCCAAAAGCTAAACGAGTACAGATTGCAGTGAAATGCGTTGACGCAGCTCCAGTGGATTGATACGCCAGAGATGTTATCCTCTATCCTTTATATATTACTTCTATACTAATAATTGAGTAGTAAGAGACAAGGCAGAAAGGGTTCAGATGTTATACGTCTTACAAATTCGTAATGGAAATTTTAGGACGCGCAAAGCGAGCTCTTCTGGACTTCTTGCACTCATTAGATACTTCATTAAAAATGATTTTGAAGTAGTTGCTGTGTCGCAAAGAAAGTACACCATGGATACAACAGTCACCCATAAATTTGCGATAGAAGTAAGCCCTTGATAGCTTGTTTTTGCAGTTTATTATGACTTTCAATTCCTTTTCCCAGTTTTTGTAGCACCTAGAGAAGTTGGGATTGATCCACTTGGTTGATGGGCATGAATATGATGATATTGTTGCACTGGAGATCGCTTTCGCTGCGGATGGAGTCATTGTGTCGAACGATCAGTTTGCGTACGTAGATTTCCTCTGTCTTAGTCCTACGACGACTTTTCGAAAGTTTGCACTTTTCTTCTCGCTTAGAAGAGTTCTGCTGCATCTTGGCTTATCCCCATAAGTTTTGGGAGAAGTATTGCGTCAACGCTACGTCATCTATTAGGCTTCTAGTGTATTCCAAAGAATTGATTTTTGCAAAATTCCCCTTCTAATGTTTCGAATAATAAATTAAACCTGAAACTTGGTGGCGAGATCTTGTAGGGTTAAAAAGATTTGAAACACGGTGCAGTTGCGCAAGCGGCTGCATTCGTTAGCGGTGCGTAGCAGTTAGTGTCGAAGAAGACCCTTTTCTAGCACCATTGTTCGCTGCAGTTCGCGATGATCGCCCCTCGATTCCAACTCCTTTCGCAACTGCATCGCTTTGAACGCAGTCGCTTACGCAACTGCACTGTGCTTCAGGTCGTTTTGACCCTACTATCATCACAGGGTGTTGCCGACTGTGAAAAATGGAGGTTTAAGCAGAAAATGGAATTGTTCCTTTCCACACTTCGGTTTTCTTGCATGCTTGTGTCCGTGTTTATGTTCCAAGGATTCATTATAGGGACCACATGCAGTCATCAGGTCGCTACCGCCATCTTTTAAAGAGATGTATTTCGGTTGACCTAGATAGAGTGGGAGAAACAGAGCGATATACAATGAGTTCGAATGGTCACTGTGTCGCAGAACACACGTTCAGATTCAAACGGCGTTTGGTTCCACAAGCCATGGTTAAGCTAGACTCAAAGTCAATTCTCCATGGTATGTATTACATCTACTCGGAAGTTATACTATTACGTTGTTGAGCCTCGTTTCTCTGATTTGAAGACTTATGAGTAATAGGAACCGCGATACCTTGCACGAAACTTGGGAGATTCTTGTGTTATTTTACTCAACTCGTCATCTCAGTGACACGTTCTCCTTTTTTGTAATCTTCCTGCGTGTGCCCTCAACGTTACTATAGTCGAATCAAAACGACATGAATCACGAGTGCAGTTGCGGTGCATTTGTGTACGCGCTTGAAACGGCACGGTAGAAGCAGTAGCTGGGACTGTCGCAAACTGTAGCGATGGGTGGTATCAGCAAAGATTTCACCATGCTCCTAGCCACTACGCTGCACCGAAGCGCCTCGAGAGAAGCGGCGTACGCATTTGCGTATGAGCTTCATGTCGTTTTGACCCTACTATAGTTGGGTCAATACGACATGAAACACGAGTGTAGTTGCGGTACACTTGCGTACGCGCTCGAAATGGCGCGGTGGAGGCAGCAGCTGGAATCAAGTTGGGACCGTCGCAAACTGCAGCGATGAGTGGCGCCAGCAAAGATTTCACCAGGGTCCTAGCCACTGCGCTCCACCGAAGCGCCTCGAAAGAAGCCGCGTACGCAATTGCGTACGTGCTTCATGTCGTTTTGACCCTACTATATATTTTGTAGAGAAGATTCCTCTTACGTTCCCGGTGCCCTTGCTTCGTGTTGAATTTCCTGTTGGTACTCATGACTCTCAGTTTTTTCTTTTATTCTTATAACGTCCATAGTTAAATCTCAGAAGCGTTCTTTTCTACGCCTGACAACGTACGCCACGAGATCGTAGAAGAACATCGGGAAAATTGGACTGAGGACTACCGCAACGAGCTTGTCGCCACCATTGATGAACTTATGGCGCAGATACGGTTAGTGATATTGAGAGTAATCAACTTACTAAACGTCGCTTGATGTAGAAATTCTGCTCTTCAGAAGCATCGTATGAAGAAGTGAATGATGTAGATGTCTTGACGCAAAGACGCATTGTGTCTTTGAAGAGGACGATGTGGTGCACTCAGCTTCAATTTCCTGCCATTACTACAGTTTTCTTTCGCAAGCCATATCCCGGGTTTCATGTGTCAATTAATTCGTTGTTTTGTAACGCACGGCACTAATCTCTACTACTGATCGAGCTGAAGTTGAAGCAATATTACTCTTTATAATATTTAACCTGGAGAAGGGTTTCTTAAATCTCCTTTCCTGTGTATGATCATATAAGCATGTGATGTAGTGTTTGGAACTGTTTGTGATGCATAAAATGTTCACAAGTATGTTGTTTGTATGAAGTGTCGGTATCGTCCGACGATACGTCTATCATTCGATGCAAATGAGTCGAGTTTTGACTAGAGCAGAGCTCATTGTTTTATTGGCACTCACCTTACTCGGTGAGCAATTGCATTTTCTCATACTGATTGGTTCGCAGTACTCGCGACTACTTGTTCAGGATATTGGTCAAGTCCTACACCGCGACAGCATGGCTCCCGTCACGGTTAGTGTGTAGTTTTGGACATCATTGTAATGTTCACTGAAGTCTAATCTGTTTCTAATTTGAACATAGCTTGAGGGGATATAGTTTGTCGTGGGAGAATAGCTATTTCTAAGAGCAGAGTTGAAATTTGTCTTTTTGTTGGAAGGAACTTCTATCTTTCTTTTCAGAGGAGGCAGGAAAGACTTTCCTTGTTGGCGCTAAACGTACGTCTTTAGATTTCTTCTACAGCAGCAGTAAAGTTCTGAATAATAGTTTTTTATGTGGTGATATTGGGTTCTTCCAACGAAATTAGATAAATAAATTGTAGCGATGACTTGTTTGTTTCTACGGTTTGCGAGAGCGTAAAAGTGGCAAAATCAGTTATATTGTTTTGTACGAGCGATAGGTCTGTCTTTTATAGTAAAGTCAGTAATAACAAAGGAAGTGCATCTCAAAGTAGTTTTCCTGGCATCAAATGGACCGGTTTGCTGAGACCAGAAACAGAGAATGAGCTTTTCATAAGTTTGTAGGAGAAGATGGAATTGATTACTTATCATAGTTTGCAAACATACATATTCTATTTGTGAGTTTTGCACAGGTGAGCGGTCGCATCTTCATCAACACTTGTTTGATCTTGAAGTATTGAGAGATGTTATGATAGGAGAAGTGGCGTTTCTTATACGATCCGCTAGATATAGTTATCATGTAGTCTTCGATTACGGTCTTCTTCTTTCGCTTTCTTTCAAAATCACTTTCATCTACGGGACGATGATTGGCCATTAAAATGATAGATTGACATTATCCTCTTGGATCAAAACGACATGAAGCTTGTTGGAATGCTGCCCGCAGAGTTCAGAGCCGCGCGGGCGAGCGGTTTGGCGGCTCTGCGATTTTGGTGGTTATTGAACACACTGTTGTGAATAGTCAATAACCACCAAAACCGCAGGGCCGCCAAACCGCGCGGCTGTGAGCTCTACGCGCAGCCTAAGCGGCTGCTCGCGAAGCGACACGGTGGAGCGAGCCGTTAGGATTGAAGTGGCACCGTCGCCAGCTTCATTTGGATTGCAGCGATGAGTGCTGCTAACGATCATGGTCCTAACCGCTATGCTCCACCGCGCTACTTCCAGTAAAACCGCTCACGCAACTGCACAGAACTGCAGGTCGTTCTGACCCGACTATATTTCCAACAAATTTCCCAGAGGAGTCGGGTGGACCTTATAGCTTCGTCTAATTGTATGTGAGAAAATTGTGGATTTAATGTGTGCGATTGCTGGCGAGGCTTTTGAATCGCTACCTCTGGATCTTCAAACAACGTTGGAATGAATCTTCTTATTTTTGTCCTTGTTAGACTAAACCACATCGAATACAGCTCTCAGACCTAAGATTCGTTAATCCCAGCAACAAACACAACCATGAACTGTCCTTTAAATTATGATTTTCTGTATTTGATCTGCAAACCATCCTCATGTGCGTGAACAAAGTGGCGAGAGCGATTTTTTGACCCATACTCAATGTGAGTAAAACAATGATGGTGGTTATCACGACCTCCATTCCTTGACTCACTGGTCTCCGAATATAAAATTGGAATCCATATTGTTGGTCATCAGCGAATTAAGAAGGCAACCTGGTCACTGTCTCTTGTCTTTTTGATTTTATCTGTGATTTCCTAGTGCTTTGGAACTTTCTTTCTTTACCGTCTATTGAATCTACTGCTCACAAATGACAGGTACTGTCAATTAGCCATCGTGGAAACGAAAACAACTCCGTCAAAACCAAGATAGAGTTATGCCTTTTTATGCAACTCGAGGAGATTGCAATAGGAATTTTTTGAGATCAATCAATACAATCTAAGGATTAACAACCCGCTGTATCTGACAAGGCAACTAATTTAGATTACAGCAGTTTGAAAATTATTTCAGAAAAAAGATAGGCTTGGTAGCAAGCCATTGAAGCCATTGAATTTTCATTGTGCATAGGATGCCTAAACTCCATGTAACTAATTAATATGTTTACTCGGTTTCGGTAAAATGAAGGCTGGTGAAGCAAATGTAACGGTGTAATTTTGGGTTCAGGGCAGCTAACATAGCGTAAGCGTGACGAGTAGTCTGATGGGTTGAGTATAGTTGCAGTGAAGCTTGAGAGGATTGATTTTAATAAGTCTCCTGAAAGCCAGAATTTCTATTGGAAAAATGCTCTTAAAGGCTCGACGTGCAGAAGCTCGGAAAATGAAAGCTGCGATGCTTTCCCGCGAGGAATCAAATGGAGAAAAGCAGTCACAGATGGCTAAGGATGCAAACGACGCTTCGAAACCAGTGTGCTTCTTCGACGAATCCCTTCTAGCCTGTGATATATGTTTGGAAATCATGCATAACGCAATGAAGTATGCCCAGCTTTTCTTGTAGAACCGGTGATATAGTCGAGTTAAAATGACCTGAGGAATTAAGCAGTTACGTAGGCGTCTGCGAACGCAGTTGCTTACGTAATCGACCTTCACGTCGTTTTTACCCTATATCACCACCCTTTTCAGTGTCATATACTCATTTTTATTTCAGTGTCTCTCCTTGCAATCATAAGTTTTGTGCTGGTTGCATTTACGAATGGAATTCATTGAATTCGAAATGCCCCAAGGTAGTATTTTCCGTTTTTGATCTCATATTACTTCGGACGGATTAACGTTCCTCTTTCTTCTCTCTGATACCTACATTTCTTTTATTGCTTCAGTGTCGTTGGAGCGCTGTAGATATCACACGCGATGCCACTTTGAACTCAATAATTGAGCAGTACCTCATTGCATTTCCAGGTTCTTTTTTTAGGATTTGCTTGTGTCACCAATGTTGCATATATTTAGTTTTCATTAGAAATGTCATCAGTCGTTTGAAACGAACTAACAACTTAATCCTTTTAGAAAAACGACGAGATAAGGCGCAGCTAATAGAACTAGACGAACGAGAATTGAATCATTTGGAGCAGTGGGAAAGAAAGCGGGATTCCGACGAAGGGGATTGTGATTATGATATGGATGATCAGTTTTTCGAGGTGAGTCTTCTCCAGCCTTTTCTCATTTTGTTGGCTAGGTACAAAGGAGTTTTGGACGCATGTTCTTTCTGTTTGACCAGCTGTTTGAACGGCTATGTGAAGAATTTGAATACACTGTGGTTGGATGGTTCATGTTCACTTGTTTTTGAAGTTATTTGCTTGATTCCTGCGACATGCTTCAGAGTGAGGATTCGGACGCTTTTGAGGTGCAGGATGAACAACTCGATAGCGACGAGGAGGACGATGGCGTCGATTATTCCAGCTCGGATCGATGGAGTGATCACGATATGATAGGCAGCTTCGATGAAGATGAAGAGGAAAACGACTCAGATATCCAGTATTTTAATTCCTTTCTCTGTTATTAAGAAGTTTTTTTTGGGTACTTCTTTTCACTTTGATTACACTTACGGTTTCTTTAGACATGAGTACATCTCACGAAGGAATCTGGAAAAGGCCCGAATGGAGCGGCTAAGACGCGAAAAAGAGGAGCGCGATAGACTCAAAGAGCTTGAGGAAGAACGAAGTCGCAAGACCATCGCTAAATCGAAAAAAGAAAAATCTCGTGAACGCCGGTGTGGCACGGGAGGAGGAAATGGTGTGGCTTCTTTGCGTTTTTAATATTTATTCATACATTTTTTATTCATACTCTCGTGCTTTTAGAATGTTTATCTTTATGTCCATTAAGTTGTGAAACTGTTCGAAGGTGTGAAGGGTAACACTGTCCGGAAAACTGGGAAAGGCGCTTTTTTTCTGCTTTCGTGCTCGTCATAGTCAATATTTTTTCATCTCGTTTCATAAGCTTTTGTGGAGAAATGTTGTCTGCATTTATTACTTCTGCAGTACGAAGTACATGTACATGTCTTAGCAAACACATCAACAGAAGATTCATTAGCGTCAATACAGACCACAGTAATCTTGGTGTGGTATCAAGTCTTAGGTCGTGCGCTCTTTTTCCAAACTTTTCGGAAAAAAACCCTTTCGTTTGGCAAGCCATAGCCTCTATTGCTGGACACAGATTGGTCTCTACTTTCTAGAGCATAACAACAGGAAAACCATGGCTGATCACTTTCGAAGAAGAACTATTCGAGCGTGGTCAGTCATGATTGGAATTCTTTAGACCGACATACATGTGCCTATCTTTTCGTACATTGATCCTGAGTATACCCAAACGTTGCGCACACCTATAGATTTTGAAAGGCATCGCTAAGTATAAAATCCTGCGTTTGTGGACTTTCTTCAGTAGGAAGTATAGACAGTAAAAAAGTAACTGATTGAAGAATTTTACCACATGAATAATATGGATGAAATAATGAACATAACACGTGTTGAACATTTGCACGTTTACGGACTGTGTCTGAGATATCTTATATCTTGATCTTGCATAAGGATAACATAGTCCCTCAAGCCTCTTCTCGTAAGCTAAATCTTTACAAACTATGAATTATAAGAGAACCTGTAACGTTTTCACCAAAATTTTTTTCCTCCAAAGTAAAAGAGAAAATAATTTCTGGACAAAAATGTATGCGGACGTTGTAGGTCGCGCTGCCAATACCGGTAGATCAAACACTCATACGAACAATGCGCCGGCCACGACTTCGACACGTTCCGTAGTCACACGATCGATGACACTGAGATCGCGCAACTCTTGATGAAAGAACTTCTCATCGTCGCATATCTCATTCCTCCATTTGCTTCGGGTTCTTTAGCTCGATGTCTGCCCATGCGATCTTTTTTGTTTGCGTCTGTGTGTACTCGTGCAACATCATGTCTTTTAGTCGTCCACTTCTAGCCGACGCTGACTTTGTGATAATTTCCTAGACAAAAAATGAGTGTTTGTGAATTTCTAGACCTTTGGTTTTAGTCACTAACAAGAAATGAACTGGTTTCTTTTATGTAATTACTGATTTATGTGTTTCTAATCACTGATGCTATGATAATTATGCACTAATATATTTTCTATTGATGTCATCCTTTTGGTCTCCAATGTGTATCGCTGCACACTTCGAGACTATCTTTTTTTTTAAAGGAATATGTAGGGCCTAACTAATACCTGATGGTTTGATGTGTCAAAAGAATTTGTTGTGTAGTACTTTCAGTGTTTTAGTGTCATATTTTGCTTCTTGACGTAAAACCATTAGTTTGTTAGTTACGTACTATGAGTTTTGGTTTTGTCTCTATGTACGATTGTCATTTTCAACACCTCATTGCATGGACAGTCAATCCTCGGTAACTTTAGAACCAAGATTTGAATATAGCTGGTCTATTTAGTCAACTTTGGCCGGTATTAATAAACTTCGGTACTTGTGTAGCTGTGTCTCCTCATACTTGCTATGCAACTATTATATTTATTGGTATCCTGTTCGCTTTCACTCATACTGCTATTGTTCTGCATATATGTCACTGATTAATGTACTTCTACGGAACTTGTGGTGTGTATGTAGATGTTCGGGTTCACTCATTTGTACTGCTGTGCTTGCCCCATATTCCTTCATATTTGAACTGTAAATAAACAATTACATTTGTAAGTATTTAAACACAAATGTTTTCAACTGTTTTACATCAAAGAATATCTTCTATACATTATTTCAACAATTTGGTGTCATATTTTGCATATAACTTTAGTTTCAAATTTGTGCTAATTACGCATAGAAAACTTACCTGACGCGGTGATTTTGCGTCTTTTTTGGTTCGGTAGATGATGGGAAAAGTCTGCTTGTTCCTAGCAAGAAAGTCCTCAGTAATCGCTACAGGAGTAATAATACTAGTATTATTGTAAGAATTATTAAAGGACAATGAAGAAGGTGCGTAGCGTTGATCAATCGCTATAGTGAAGAACTCGCGCTTTCGACTTCAGTTCGGAATCGTTTGAGGTTTATGAACGTGTATGCAGGTTTATAATGCTTTGCGATGAGGAGCCAATGTGTAAAATCAATTTTTTTTTCCTCTCCCACACAAGTCTGATATCAACTGGAGAGGGTGTAGTGGGTTTAGCAAAAGATCCGAGAGGCAAGAGGTTAGTCAGTAACAAGACCGTGCAACCAGCCGCCGCACATCCGGTGGAACACGACGTAGGACTATTTCAACATATATGCTTTCCATTTCCACTACCTTGAAAGATTATCAAAACACTGACCCATTGTGGTGTGACACGGGAATAAAAGTAGGATTGTTCCAATCAACCTCTATTTAGGCCTCTGAAGACGGCAAGAAAGCCGAAACATCAGGCAAATAAAGGGTTCCATCTAAAAGTCTAGTAGGCACACTATTAGAAAATATAGAGTCTATTCACTCTGGAAGGAATAAAAAAAGTGTTGTAAGAATGTCAGCAACAGAAGCAGTATTGACAGTTCAGCTAGCTACTAATACGCCATTGTTGCTGAAGACAATATTTATTGAGAAAATTCGTATATTAAAGCTACGCGAGTCTTTCATGGCTAAACTACGATCATTTGGAAGTTTTTGGACGCAGTCAACATGGGGAAGCTCGTCTTCGTTGTGGTGAGCTAATCTTGAATATTTCTGAAGCGGCGAAGATGGCTTGCTGATAGTCGTAGTTGATAGTTATGGATTTCACTCGAAATATTATCGTTGATCGACGTCGGTGTTGTTGGTTCGGTGCGACGCGTGCATTCTTGCTAACCTCGGTCCATTCGATGCGGCTGTACGTATGCTATCTGAGAGTGAGCTGAAGAGGGCACTCATTCGGCACTTGAACATTACTCTTAAAGAATCTATGACATGTAGGCTAGAGCTGCCAAGAGAAAAAAGGAAAATAGAGCTTCCAGAAATAAGAGTGCAGTTGAGTGCGCCGTCTTTCTCCTCCTCCCAACAACATTTTATTCTTGAATTCAATGAAGTTTTGAATTAGGATGTTTGTAATGCGATTTATTTTCTCTCACCTTCTATAATTCACATTATTTGATGCAAACCAATATTCGCAATAGAATCCGTACCACAATAGAATATCAATATCCGTATCATAATTGCACACGTAATGGTTTTAGATTACATTTAGATATTGTTCGCTTGATGAGGGAAAGAGCACACAAAAATTCACAACTCGAAATAATAGAATTTTCGAGCGAATACTTCCTGTTGCTCTCCTTAGGACGTTTCTTGTCTGACTGTTCAAGAATCCGATTATCGTTTTTCATTCAATTTCCAGGTGGTAAATGTTTGGACATCGCTGCTAATATCACTATGGATTGGAATTTTTACATTTTATAGAATAATTGTAGCAAACGTTTCAGTTAAAGTGTTTCAATGTGCTCTGAATGGCACACACATTCACTTTTTCTGGAAGTGAAACCACGCGCCGAACTAGCGGCGCTGTTCGTCGACTGCCCTCAAGATGAACACGATAGTGGTGATACTGGAGATGAAGATGGGGATGGCAATAAAAAGTAGGTTCCATAGCATTGAAAATCCAGTGATTTCTGCCTTACTTTCTTTTTATAATATATCATTGGTGAGTCCATTATATTGTAAAACATTAAAATGCACTCATTTTTTTTCAGAAATGAATCGTTGAATTTGGTTCGAGTTAGCGAACATGGTGTGGAGTTAGGAGTGCCACTTGACATAGCCGAAAGTATGGGAATGAAGCAAAAATTGCCTCGGTACCATGCTAAAATCTCAAATCTCACCTTATATCCACAATCACTCTGCGCACCCTCTTGGGCTGATAATAATCGACTTTTTACCTGTAAGCTTCATGTTGAAGGTGAAGGATTGCCACTTGGTGAGTTTTCGGCTCTTTTTTCTCCACTTGAAATAATTATCACTTGAATCTGTACAGCATTCTCGTGGGTAACCTATTATACTTGAATTGGTGTTCTGTGAAGTTGTTTAGAACAATCGTTGTTCTCTTCCCCCGCTCCCCCCTCTTCTTCTTCTTCTCTTGTAATTATTGCTTGTTGTTTTCGGACTCGTTAGTGCCTACAAAGTAAAAGGCATGGATGGTGTCAACACTTTTTGCCAATTTTGATCTACAGTGCAGTTATTGAAGTGTTTTGGAATGTTTACAATTCATATGAGGTAGTCCAATTAAGTGTCAAAGATTTACCATCTGACACAGACAGTCTGTTTACATTTCCGACCTTTTTCCCTAGATTTTGCTATTCAATTAGACAGGAGACATTGAATTTTTTTGAGAGGGCGAATCATTGCGATAATCACCTACATCTCTGATTTTCGATTCTCTGTCTGTTCTCTGGCAAGGAAGCCAGTATTTCAACTACAATGCAAAGATCGATGCAGTTTTTTTTTGCAATCAGATCAAATTATTCTGCAAGGGGCAATTTGAAAAGTTTCGAAGTCGCACGATTTCAGTGCCAAAAACATTTCATCGCCTTGCTAGTGATATAAGCAATACGGAAGAGCTGCAGGAGTACTGCAAAAACGCTGCTGGCGCAAGTGTTTCTCTCGAATGCGCTCAATGTGGCAGGCCAATTGTGGAAACGAAACCTGGGTATGTCAACACTCTCTATTCGTGCAATATTGTAAAAATATGACTATGACCTTGATTCTAGAGATGTAACACTTTCATGCATGCCAAGTGATGATTGGCTTGAAACATCACCGTCTGCTGATTACTACTGCCGTGACTCATGTGGAGCTGGATGTGACCCAGAGCGGTAAGAATTTCAAGAGAAATTAATTAATTATGGTATGATTATGATATAATTATGCAATGTTAATTACTTAATTAACATTAAAAAATTGTATCAGTGTGTATTAGGCATAGTAAGAAACGTGATGGAACGGAATCAGGGAACATGCATCCGGATTGGTTCCCTACCATCAACCGATTCTTACTCAGTCACTCTTATGTTGTAGTGAATAAAGAGGTATCGCTTTTCTCTGCGTTTTTTTTTTTTTGCCTGATTTCCCACGTTCAAATTGCTTCAGAGTTTGTTTGATCCCGAAATGTGCCATGACAGCAAATTTCTTATGTGTCGAGGTTGCGACGCGGAGCTGGGGACAGTAGTGAAAAGTGAGAGAAATTGTATAGAAATGTTTGTTAAATAAATATTACTAAAGTACTTTTTCAAGATTGCGACCAAATTATGCTCTTCCATCATGCTGTTTGCACGTTGTCCGTGAATTCGAAGTCGTTTATCAAGACAAGGTATAGTTCCCATTGATAATGAGATAGTGATTTTCCGTTAAGTCGTGATGCTTCGTTTGCCGTTTATCTACGTTCAGATACAAAAAGTTTTAGTCATTTTGAATTTATGACATCATCTTACTCATCCCGATTTATATCATGCGATGACCTATATCGTTCCTGACATCGTACGAGAGAGTACTTTTTCGAAGAAGTCTTGATTTATTACTACCTTTTTGTTTGTAAACAGAGCATGTGCTTGCTTGAAGCAATGCTGTAAGTTTAGAGATCTCAAAAACATCAAATACAATATTATAAGAGATGTTCATATCCTTTATTCGACTATCGCGACTATAAAACAGAAATAACTTAATTTTATCGTACCTTTTCTGAATACAAAGTACCACTCGAAACACTTCTTAAATATGCTTCACATTTTTGGTGATGGATGATCTATTAGGAATTTCTAGCATTGAACGTCTGCGCTGAACTACACCAAAGGATAATTGGTCCTAGTTTCTGTCATTCTGAAGTCAGAATGATTCCAAGGCTTGATTTTCCACTTTGTTTTAAGAGCTAGGGTACTACTGGATCTGGTAATAAAAAAAAAGTTGTGTGAGTGTTGGAATTGTGAATCTTGCTGTGAATTTTCTGCATCGCCGGTTGAAAATATTGACCAAAATCCTTTATTCGCCTACTTATAAGTTTTGGAATATATATATATATCGTATTATCGTGATTCTTAAGCTGATTTCCTTTTATGTAAAGCAAGTAAGGTTTGTAAACGTAAAAGATAGCTAGAGATCTTTTTGGAAAGGTGAACTTTGTTCTTTTTTTTTGGAAAGAATTTTAACAGCGCATAATATCGCCAAAAGAAATAATGTGCATACAAAGGTACTGCAAATGTCTTTGTTAAAAGTCCATGGTATAACTTCTAGATTCCCCGACACATCGGTTTTCTTTGCACAACTGGTCCTCTCTTCATGCGAAGCACAATCTAGTCTGAAACTAGTTGTGCGATCGTTAGACAAAACACCACATGTACTGGTAAGGACAATACTTTTTTCTTTCACGCAATGATCATAACGCAGTTCCTCTGTTTACGATATGGCTACTGGATTCGTATGTGGTGGCTGCTTCAGGCGAGCTTCATTCAGCAGAAGAAAAGACAGAAAGTAAGTTCTTCAAATCATTACATGTAAATTCTTTCACGTATTTCTCACCATTCAATTGTGTAATTCAGGTGAAATACGTCCATTTCCGGCTGTGAAAATGCTTTACAAGGTGTTCGATGCGCAAAGTGCTGCTACGTAAGTTGCTGAACGGTTATTTCGAGTAACATTCAGCAGATCATATAGGTTTTGCAGCGATCCACGCGCCAACGGTGAAGATGCAAGCGTCGGCTTGATAGATGTACCACTAGGATGCTGCTTGCAATTAATTGAACATCTCTTATTGAGCAGTCATTCATTGCCAGTACCATGCAGATCCGTTGGCCAGTTTTATGTAGGGTTCCTGAAAATTGCTGAGTCTTGGTGAAAACGGTGAACTTTTGCACTAAGTCATTGTATACCTTTCATTGTTTCCGTTGTTTTTAGGTTGCTCTTGTTTCTGTTTACTTCACTTCTGAGCTATGACACAATTTCTGTATTGATATTCGTCAACTTTCTACTTCTCCTCGTTTTTCTATTATCCTTTTTTTATGGTCTACAATACCTCAACTTTAAGACTCATCTATCGGTGATACTTGACGGTTTTGGTTAGATATTAGTAAGGTAGATTAGATATTAGTGATCATGTGATTTTACAAGTTCGTTTTTTTTTTGCTTGACTTTAGAAATATTTACTGTTTCCTTCGCATTGTTTTCGTACACAACGTCGCACTCAATTATGTGTAGGGAGATAGCGGGAGTAGTTGTTACAAGAGATTGAAATAAAGCTATATGCTAAGGAGCAACTCGTTATACCCTACGAGGTTATGGTATCAAGGCTCGACTCTTCCTCACTATACGATGACCATATCCAAATATCTGTCTACCTTTGATTGTACAGGATTTATACTCCTAGGGGGATAACCAGGAGGTCCATTCACATAACCCAATGGTCAATATTTGCCGAGGAGAACTTTTGGGGCGTCAATTTCGGCACCGTATCTGCGTCAGAACGCCGCTGACACGCATTTGGGGAACAATTTTCTTGAGCTTTCTAATTTCAGTGCGACATAAGTGTGCTTACATCGTGTCGGTATAAATCCATTGGAAAATTCATAGAAATTCCCGCTTTAGTCGTAATTTTGTTTTCAAATGCGTCCCTCTGGATTGCCGTTGGATGGTTGTAAGTTTTCGATTTCGTTGGAGCCCTTTTGGCTCGGCGTCTCCACTTTTTGGGTATCTTTTGGGACCGTTGCAGTCATTTCTAAAACAATATCCTTTCCATTCGATTCATTTCAGCCAGGACATTGGAAGGAATTAGATCCAGTTGTTTTTTTTTGTTGGTTTTTTGTATTTTAAACTGCAGACCTATGTTCTTTAAAAGTGCATCATTCGCAACGTAAAGAAAAGAATTGCTTTGGTTCTATTGGTTAATTTCTACAGTATTTAGCTTGTCCAAGATGCATATTTTATCGTTGTTCAGGATAACCATTCCCTCCACTAGTGAGTTTATTCTAAGTAAGCCCTACTTTTGGGAATGCAGATTTGAGTGCACATTTTAGAAACGGTTTTCGGCAGCTCACTGGGTGAACGGGTAGTGTCAAAAGTGCTGAGGTCACAACAGGTTCGATGTTTGGCAGTACCGGGTGGGAAAGAAGTTTTCAAGGTACGAATTTGGTGTCAAATTATTTCCATTATTCAATTGTTTGGATTTCCGTTTCTGAAATCTTTGGGAAATATACGGTGATGTTCTTAGCGTAACAAACCTCATCTGAACGTTGGTACTATCGGTCACGTTGATCATGGAAAGACCACATTGACATCGGCAATTACCAAAGGTATTTTTTTAATTGTATTTGTTTGGTAGATTTCTTTAGCTTGCTTTCGTAGCAGAGTTCTTAGTAGGAGGAAACGTTTGCTTCTTCTTCTAGAAAGAAGGGAAGAAAAGATACGCATTGGTGAAAAACAAAGTCAAAGTTGATGTATTGTGCAAGAACCCCTGGCTGAGAAAGTTATGTTGTCATTAGAAAGTTATGTTGTTCTCATTGTATCTAAGCATTCCAATACTCGCTATAGTATAGTCGGGTCAAAACGACATGAAGTTTTGTGCACTTGCGTAGGCGGCTGCGTTTGAAGCGCCGGGGTGGAGTTGGCGGTTGGAATCGACGTGGGGTCATCGCGAACTGTCAAGGGTCCTCGCTCGATCATAACCGCTACGTTCCACCGCACCGCCGCGGGCGCAGCCGCTTGCGCAACTACACCATGCTTTGTCTTTATGTGTATGTTTTTACCGTCGTACTATGCACATTGGCCGAATTGTGTAGATGCACCGTTTTTGACTCGACATGGATGTATTTATTGTCGCAAAGTTTATCGCTGACAGAATTGCGCCAATTTTTTAATCACATGTAAAGTAGCGTTATCGATCAAGGTAGATTTCTGTACAATCGTCGACAAACTTTTTGTAGCTGGATTAAAGCGTCCTGAAGCTCGGTACACTTGCGTAAGCTGCTGCGATTGAATCGGTGCGGTTGGCGTTGAAACAGAACCACTGGTAGCTTCATTCCTACTGCAGCGATAAGTGGTGCTTGCAAAGGTCTCCCTTTGGTTCCATTCGCTTGCGGTGCCAATTCTGGTGCAGTTACTTACATTGCTGCATCAAGCTTACAGACGTCACCCCAAAATTCTGGGGTGGTGTGGGTTTAGGCGGGTAATGCTTATACGGGGTCGTAGATTGTGGGGAAGAGGGTGATTCCGTTCATCTCTCCCTGTGTTGGTGGAAACGGGCGACCCCGGAACTGTTTCTTACGACTGTTTCTGTTTTTATGCGCAACCGTTGCGCCCCGTTCCTCCTGCGATTCGTCCGAATAGGTTTTCGACGAATCGCAGACGAGAGGGCGCAAAAGTGGCGCGCTGCAACAGAAGCCGTCGTAAGAAACAGGGTCGTCCGTTTACACTGATACAGGGGGAGATGAACGTAATCACCCTCTTTCCCATAATCGACGACCCCTATAGGCATTACCCGCCTGAAGCCCGTTCCACCCCAGATTCGTTGGGTGATGCCTTTAAGGTAGTTTCAAGGTAAGCATACTGTAACGCGAACAGCTGTGCATTTGTCCATATGATTCTCAGCTGTCTTCATCGTACAACGCACTCGAATTGCAGTGCATGTGATACAGTGATCTGTGAAAGCAGTAGACTTTGCAAAGAGTATAGTTATCAGGAAGACATCTGAAATTGCTTTCTGATCTGCTAGCTGTTAGGGAATCAAATAAATTCATATTTACATATCGGCTTTAAAATTTTGAACTTTGCTTTAAAGTACATTTTCTTCTAAACTAAAAGAATAAATGAGAGTTATAATACAAATAGTCTATTTCAGTCTTAGCCACGTCGAAAGGTGCCAAGTTTAGAAAATATGAGGATATTGACAACGCACCTGAAGAGAAGGCAAGAGGTACTTCACTTATTCATTTTCGAATAGCGTTGCTCCTTTGACTAGTCTACTTTTCCATCATTGTCATTCTTTTTATTACCTTGTATCTGTATTATATTTGTTTATAATTTTCTTTCCTAAAACTTGTTTCACATAATTGAACGCATTGAGCCCAACAACATTCTGGTTCATTCAGGTATCACTATAAACGCCTTTCATCTTGAATATGAAACCGCGAAGCGTCACTATGCACATATTGATTGTCCTGGACATGCTGATTACATCAAGAACATGATCACCGGAGCAGCACAAATGGAAGGAGCGATCCTTGTCGTTGCGGCCACCGATGGCGCAATGCCACAGGTAGTTCTTTTGAAGATTTTGAAAATGCATGAGTAATTTGAGGATCTTTTTTCATTCTTCTATTGCAACTGCATCTTTATGAGAAGGTGCGAATCTTAAAAATGGGATGTAAGATTTCTTTAAAATAGCTATAGGATACTTATAGTTGCGTCAAAATTTCTGTTTGTTTTGTAGACTCGTGAGCATCTCCTTCTCGCCCATCAAGTTGGAATTCCTCGTGAAAATGTCGCAGTGTATTTGAACAAGGTGTGATTTGTAGTTATTTTATTCCTAAAATAATTAACTATGTTCTTCGATTTTTATTAACTATATTCTTTGTGTAGGTTGATGAAGTTCCGGACCAAGAGACCCGTGAGTTAGTTGAAATGGAAATCCGTGAATTACTCAATGAATTCGAGTATCCTGGAGACACCGCACCAGTTAGATTTTATCTTCCTTTTCATATATTTAGACTTCATAGGAAATCCTAGTAATTATAGTGAACCGTTTATTGATGCAGTTATTTCCATTCATTCATTCTGCTGTCTAGGTTATTTTCGGCTCTGCTCTGTGCGCACTTGAAGGGAAAAAACCAGAAATTGGTGAAGAGTCTATCAAACAACTCTTGAATGTCCTCGATGAAAAGTTCGTTATTCCGGAAAGAAATGTAAATACCGAAGCCATGTTTGCTGCTGAACACGTGTATTCAATCCAAGGCAAGTTGTTGTTACTTTGATTGGTAAAAGTTTCGTATGTTTTTCCTTTTTTTTTGTATTTTCGAAAAGATTTACACCAATAAGTTACTGGACGGATTTTGTTCTTCACACATGTATGGTCACAGCTTTAGATTCCTAAGTTACTAGGTTGGTTTTGAGAACGTAGACTCTTTTAGGAGAAAATCGTTGTTTTTCTCTCTTCTTCATGTTGTACAATTCTTGTAACTGAAGGAGTTTTCAAATCTAAGTTTTACTAATTTGACGTACATGATTATACTTGTAGGCCGAGGAACTGTTATTACTGGAAAGCTTGAGCGTGGAACGTTGAAACGTGGTGACAAGATCGAAATCATTGGTTGTGATAGGGAAAACACGAAATCAGTTATTTCTGGTAAATTTGCTACTGTTACGGCAGAAATCTTCTATTATTACATAGTTTGTATCCTAATGCTAAGTTTGTATCCCAATCCTTGTGCTCTTAGTTATCTTGCATCTTCACTACCACAGGGCTCGAATCGTTCCGTAAGACAGTCGAGCAGGCGGAACCCGGAGATCAGTTGGGAATCTTGCTTAGGGGTCTCGGACCGAAAGACGTCCGAAGAGGTTGCGTTCTATTGCCCCAGGGACACAAACACAAGGCAACCGATAAAGTTAAGGCACAGGTGAGTATTTTTTGATAAGTTTTATGCGAAACTTTATTTCTCTTGTTCTTTGTTTAATGGTTAGTTCTAGCATTTAACGTTAGTTTGCACGCTTTAAAGCCCATGTCGATGTTGACTTTCATATTTTGTATATTTTCCATGAGCTATGCGTGCGTTGTATATGCTACATATATTTTGAGTGGTTTTACTAGTTACGTAAAATAACCACGCCAGGTTTTCTGACAATTTGTATTCCTGTATTTTCTTCCGAGAAGTTGACGTCGAGGAAAAAGACTATATCAATACGAATAGCTATTTGCGGCATTATTTGTGTTAGAAAATAGTGACAATGTCTGTTGCCAGAAGATTTTGGTCAAATACTTCCCAACAGAGTTATATTATGAAAAACATGCCATTCATTTCTTTTAGCTCTACATTCTCAAGCCATCTGAGGGTGGATCTAAGGTACCTTTAGCCAATTACTTCAGTGAGCACGTGTTCTCACTGACATGGGATACATCTGCTTTGCTTAAAATTAATGGAAAAGACTTTGTCATGCCTGGAGAAGCGGCCGAGTATGTTTTCTCTTTTTTTTAGAACTCAGTTTTGCTTGAGTCCTCATAGAAATTCATTATTATTCAGAGTAGAGTTGCGACTAAGTCAGAAAATGTTCATTGAACCTCAACAACGATTCACAATCCGTAAAGGAACTACAACAGTTGGAACTGGGGTCTTCACAGAAGTATTACCACCACAAACTGAAGAAGAGAAGGTAGATATTTGTAGGCTTTGTTTTTCTTCATCATGTTTGAAGTATGTAGTGTATTTTCAATTTTTACAGAACCCTAAGAACAAGAAAAAGCTGATGAAGGCAGAGATGGAGCGACTTGGTTTCAATCCTTACGGAGAATTGATGGAGAAGCGATTGAAGCCGGACTACTCGAATTCGCCCAAGGATAATCCAGCAGCGAAGGCATTCGAGGGAGCTGAAGCATAAAAATACTTTGTACTCGTGTATGTTTGCTTTTTTGCGACCATCTGTTCAGTTTCCAGTTATCTTAGTAGACACTAGTTGTTAGATTGTTTTCATTTGTTACTTTGTTTTGACGTTTATTTATATGCACAATTAATTAATCCTGTAAAAAATTGTTGAAGGAAAATTCAAAGAATAATATGTTTTTCTATTTCAGTCTTGAAGTGAAAACAAGTACAGGAGAAGCAACAAAAAGGATGTCCACCTTTTAGAAAAACCAATTACCAAAAACCAGCTGGAGAAGCGAAAAGTTAATTAAGTTAAGAAGCATTACATATAACGCGTTGGATTCGGGTTGCGCTCATCCTCTTTTTCACTAATTGTGTCAGAAATGGATGCATTCTTCAAATGTTTCTTTTCTTGCTTAGAAAGAAAAGAAGAATTTTCGTTTTCCTCATATGCAAACGTCTACTTCGCAACGTGTTCCTGGCTGAAGTGGAAAACATGCAATTCCACAAACTCGCATAGGAAATGAGATCCCTTATATTTCGCTTGCTGTTGTTGTCGTTGTGCTGCTTCATTTATGATCAGACAATGAACTAACGCCCGCAATAGAGTCGTCAAATATTGCAAGTTGTTATGATGAGAACCACAAAGAAAGGTTGAGGTAGTTCTGGAATTTTGTTTTAGCCTCGAGGACATTAAATATGTTTTGAACACAAACAATTGTACGAGAAAAACTGAGTGAAGAGCCTCAAAAGCGAAACAAATGATGAGAATGAAGAGAACCACAACAGTTGCAGAAGATTTGAAACAATACGCCTGGATTGTAGTGATTGACCTGTTGCCACCTTTGAGGGCGCTTCGTTTCGAGGAAAGGTTTGAGTCTTAGTAAAACTATACACCCTCTTTTTTTTTTAAACAAGAATCAGTGTCGAAACTATGTTTATCTTTAATTTAACGTAGTAAGTAGTGGCTCACTTAGAAATTAATCGGAGCTCATTAGTTGATTCAACTGGATTGGAATGCATAGTCGCCGTTATTGATAGAGAAGACGTTAGTTGCTGTTTGCGTCGTTTTAGGAGAGAACCTACCAATCTCCACCTATTCACTTTACTATTTATTTAGTTACTTTATTAAATTTCAAGCTGTATGTCCAGGACATCACTTCCACTGCCATTTTTGTTATCACCGTATGAATCATTTGGCGAATCACTTCCTTTGCAGCTACTGATAAAGGATAAAGGCTACTGAACAAAGAAGTGCAATGTTACATTTGTTAGGTCAACATTAGTTTAAAAAATTCAGATCACATTTTCGTAATGAGTAAACTGTTACTATAATAGCATTCTCGGAATAGAGAGTAACGTGACGCGACGTTTGTTTTCCTATCAGCGGAAATAAACTATGAATTCCATGAACTGTGGTTATAATGTAATATTGCAGTGGTTCTATCGCGTCTAATGAAGTCAATATCACCTCTGAATTACGGTGAAGAGATTTCAATAATCGTTACTTCATCACTTCTTCGTTCCTGTGTTTAAAATTTCTCAAATTTGAATTTGCTATGCTGTGACATTTAAAAGAGAGAAATTAAAAGATATCAAACGCACTTCGCATTCATTCGCTCTCGTCAGTTCTTGTTTCGACGAAATGTATAAAGTACTAATAATCAGCATCCAGGCGAGGTTATCGCGAATTGTAGCGATGAGTAGTCCCAGCTAAGGTCCCACATTTCTGGGTTCTCACCGCTATGCTACATCGCACAGCTTCGAGCGCAACCAATTACGTAACTTCAGTTCGTTTTGACCCGACTGTAACAATACGTAACCTGTAACCTGCACAGAGCTCCTTCTACAGCATGCGGAGAACTCACAGACTTCTTTTCTTTTTGCTCTTTAAAGTTTTTTATTGTTATTTCGTGTAAAAGGTCCCCACGATCCAAACCGCAGCTCAACCGCTCCGTTTCGAGCGCAGCCGATTACGCAACCGCACCGAGCTTCATGTCGTTCTGACCCGACTATATCCCATGTTCATATCTCTCTTCAATAGACCCATATAAAAATATGAGATAGGGATCCGACTCAGTTGAATATTATTCAAAACAGTTTCTAATCTATGCCGATCAATCTACACTATTAGGCACGGCCTTTTTTGCTCTTTAGCGATATAAACACATGGATTCAACACCAGTTCTCCCAAAAATTCCCTCAGTATTTGACGAGTCAACATCAAAATCTGGCCTTTTTCAATTTTATGTGTCTGAAGAAAAGGTGTTCCTAGGGAAAGAACACCGCTCCTCTCGAAAACCTCTGGAACGTCTTCGCTATGTGGAGGCGCTATGTGCCTATGGGCAACAGGGCCAAATTGTCGGGACCATCCGCAAGATTGTGTACAATACGGACATTCCCTACTTTTTCACAGCAGGCCGCGATCAGTGAGCCATGTGTCAAACTCCTCATTTGACACATTGTGCCCGAATTCTGCACAAGAAGTATAAAATGAGAAACCCCTAAGCGTACGTAGGGTTCAGAAGTAATCCTGTGCTCCTGACACGTTTCATGACGCCGACAAGTGGGTTTATCTATGACCTCAAGGAGTCCATCACAAGCCCACCTCGATCCTAACAAAATGAAGTTTAGACCCGGGAAGAATTGCGCGCATCCATCGACGACACGCTTTTGGCTCGAATCCAACATTGCCGATAATGCGGGTCTCGCCGTGAAGCTGCATACGATGCGGCTCGTGAGGCACGTGTGATCCGCGCGACGGTCAATACTAGCTGCGAACAGCTGTTCCAGTCGGTAACATCGTCTTCTGCGGTGCTTTTCATCTATTTCTTGTTAACGATGTATATGACCACAGCTGGTTACATCTAGGGTCTGCTCCAGAAACCTCCGTTCTGAGGATTTCTGTGGCTGGTTGCTTTAGAGCGGAGCAAATATCGCCAGCACTTCACAGCTGTTGTATTTCTCGTATTTATTTCAATTTGTGAGTCGCAATTCTTTTTCTTACAACTTCTGGAGAGTTACTTCAACTTCTCGTTAGATTCACGATTAGTCAAAGTACACGAGCTGTGTGGATTTGGTAGAAACGAGTTCCTAAGTCATATATTGATTTTTAGACGTATTTAGGCCACTACATGGTTATTGATTACTTTTTTTTATTATTTGGCTTATTTGACTTGTTATTTGGTCAAATTGATAATTCCATGTACTTCTTCCCATTAATTTATTTCCAAAAAGTCACAATCTTACTTTCCATTTCCTTTCACACCAATGATTTTGTTCCTGTTGTTCTTTTATTTTTTGTTCTAATCTTCTTTTTCTTCTTTCTAAATACGTACGATTGAAAAATCTTCTACTAACCATCAATTCCCGAATAATTCCTCAGAGAATAGAAAAGAATGAGGTTACGAGTCATGGGATTCGTGATTGGTTTCTCCGATCTGTGACAATTGTTTACTCGATCGCACCCACGTCTCGTTGATGTCTGGTAAATTGATGTTTGGAGCCATATGATGATGATTATGATGTTTAGCTTCATCTATCACCTACTAGAATGTAGGTTATTCGTGAAATGATCCGTAAATTGATCAGTTCACACTTAGATTCTCATTTCTTCCTTGTCGGCAGTGGGAAATTAGACTATGTTAGACTGATTTATCGACATGGTTTACGTTGTTCCTTCACTTTTCCCTCCAATTCATTCTATTTGTTCGCATTCGCATCAGATTCGCTTACTTTTTTCACTTGTTCACTGGGACACTTTTAAGAGGGAACGAAATGTTGATGACATTCTTGTAGCATCAGAAATAGAACAAAAAAAGAGTTTCATTTATTTGAAAGGTTTCGTAGTTGCATAGGCTTCGGGAAGCCCTACTTTGCATAACAACTACCTTTTTTTGTTACTAACAACCTGATTCAATCAGAAGGAAATGTTTGCAAATTTTTCGCAACGTATACCTGGATAATTACGTTGCAGAAAAAAAAATGTCGCTGTTCTTAGAGACAAGCTGTCCTTTTTTTTTCTCCTGTCATGTACTTACGCTTCAGTGCTGCAGAACGAAATCCGTACTAGTCTTATTGTCGCTAAGTCATTAGACACACTATGAAACCGGATTTTATGAGATTTTGGTACAAATCCGATCATGTTTTGCGCGACAACTATTACGGTTATATTTCGATTTTCTGGGCATCAACATGTTTTTCCAAATTCTGCAGCTGCATATGTTGATAAAACATTGCAACTTGACAGAATTTGATTGTAGTGCTTACTATCGTTTTATATTAGAACTTATATACTCTTATTAAAGGACTCGGGACGAATCGATTTGAAAAATTTGGAACCATCATTGGTTTTTGCGCCTGTCTTCGTTCTTTCCATGAAATTCCGTAGTGTTTTTATTTTCACGCAGGCTACATTTTTTTATTTTTCCCTTGTTTCCTGACAGCGCAAAATGTTTTATCTTTTATTTCTCTCTCATTTAATTCATTCGCTGCGAACTTGATGTCTTTGACTTAGTTAAATTTTAGTTAACTTATTCATTAACAATAATACCCTTACTGTTCCTCATCAACTTTTCCCTCACAATGTGAAAATTCTCGGCATCAAATTTCAGATTTTTCTAGAATCATTGTGTAGAATTTTCACATGGCACAGCCTGGTCTGAAGAAATGTTAATGTTACTATTTATGAAAAGATTTTCGGGGACTTTTCTTTTGTCGAATATGTCCATCGCTTTGAAGATGCGGTTTTTCTTATACATTATATTCGGGGATTTTCCAATAGATTCCTAAGAAATGCTCCAATTCGCTGCTGAATGCATGTTAACGAGCGAACTGCGACGTTTCTATCGCTTCTTATGTTTTTTTTTTTTCATTTTTCTTGCGATTGCTCGTCATGGCATAGTCAATCCTGCAATTTGAGCTCAACTCGTCGGTGCACTTTTTCCCACAACCTCTTATATGTGGTACAAGTGGGCCATTTGACGTCATCTGAATGAGTGCCGTCCTTTCGTATTTGGCGTATATTTATGTGAGATGAGTTTGAGCGAATGTGGAAGAGGGAGCACATCAACGGAGGACACTCAGACGAGTATCGTCTAGGTCTCATACGCTGTGTACTAGCGAGAATGTGGACGGAGAAGCTTGGTGGCTGCCGCTCAGCTATCGATGCGCAAGCGGTTTGGAGCCCTAGGGCATTAGCAATGGAATCCGCGACGCAAAATGTGTCCCAGCGCCCATAAACACCGCTTTCCGGTTGCTTCTCGACCACTTGTGTGGTTCTAATTGAAGTTCCGGAGAAGAAAATGAAATTAGTTGCTGGGGATCTTCTAATTTCCTGTACTTGTACCCTAGAAAAAGACTTCAACTCGTATAACTCGTCTCGACACGATCATTTTCAGTACTTAAGGTTTCCTTTACTATTAAAGCTTCACCTTGATCCAAATCTTCTTCCTACCGTAAACCTGTTGCTCAGATTATATATTTAAATCCTTTGATCCTTATCGCGCTTCATCGTCTTTAAGCATAGTTTTTGATAGTTAAAAGAAAGAAGTGTACACGAAGCTTTCGGGTTTAGGGAATAGAATTGAAGCTTGAAACAGGACGTCATTTTCCTTTTTCTTTCGGAAAGCAGCTCTCTAAAATAACTTCACTGTCAGTCCTATTTGTGTCATTTCAATGGTGTGTTGTGTAAATATGTCAGTCAACGTTTATACAGCTGACATTATGAAGGTTTCCAGGAAAGAACTCCACAGCAAATATTCACAATTTCGACTGTGGAAGTTTTTGAGGGTGGGAGGGGGAATGAAAATGATTGTATTCTGTCCTTAAAAGATAAGAAGATTAGTACTCTTTCAGCATATGTCGAACTATGTTTATTCCAGGTTCAAGAGTATTTCTGTTTCTTTTCGCATAATGCATAGAAAATTTCATCATTGGAGGTAAGGAAACATGATTTTTCTTAGATGTGAGAATTATCAACACAAACTGTCCATGGTTCTTCACTTTTGTTTTATTGTAGTTTTGAATTTTACCGAAATAATTGTTGGATTGGCTCCTTTTTCGGATTTAAGGTAATAGTATAGAACTAAGTCATTTAACCCGGAATCGTACATGGGAGTGGTCCATGCTCGTTATATTCTTTTTTTCTTCGGTCATTTTACTATGTGGCTACTGTATTTGTTTTTATTCGTCTTTGCCACATCTTTTCTGGCACCACGTTGAACGTGATAAATAAATAAATAAGATTAGAAATCATGTTACTGCAGTTACGTTAATATGTTAACAATAATTCTGTGCGAGCGAAATATTTCCAGTACAGTAGGGCATAGATAGAGTAGAAGGAGATAGAGACTGCCCACTTACGTTCAGTTTACTTTGCGGATGCGGAACACTTTACGGATGATTTTCACTTTTTCGCCAACACTTAAGGAAGAACTTGACTGTTTGGATCTTTTCCGTATCTGTATATGTCAAGTCGTGTTTTTGTTCGATCTGTGGTATGTCTCTTCTTATAGATCTCATGCACTTCTGTGAATTCTTGTTCTCTAGTTCGTAGAAGTCATATTGCACGTAGTGACGTTTTCGTTAACATTTTCTTCACATCTTTGTCCTATTTCCTACTTTGGCTACTTTTCCATTGAATTTGCTTCTGCTTGAGTTGTTTGCACAAGAATATCGAATTATTTCTTTTCTCTTTTTTTCTTTCGGTTTCGTAGTTAACGTCAAAGAGAGTCATTGTGCTGGAAAAAGCTTCTTTTTTTGTGTTTCTACTATCTTTGATGGTTGAAGCTCACTGTTTTGAATATTCGTTGCTTATAGTATTCTCGTAGGTGGGTTTGAAACTTATTTTAATCTTGTGGACCGTTGTCGGTTAAGTCAGAAACATATATGCGATAGTATTAGCCGGTGATCCGACTTTCTCCATTTTTGGAAGGTTGGCGAAGTGATCCCCTCACTTCTGGAAGGTTGGCGAAGGGATCCTCATCGCTTGAGCTGCACCTCATGAGTCAGACCCCCTTCACCTGAGGAAGGTCCAGCTCCTCCCTATCGCACCTATGGTTAGAAGACACATAGATATGTGCGTGTTAGCAGTGTGCTTGAAAATTTAATGTATCGCGTTTAATTGCTTTCCAAGAGCTCACCTTTTTCTAGTAAAGCTTCATGCTTACGTAAACATTATGCTGGCCTGCGTATCGTCTGATGAATAAAACGTGTTGTTCTATTCCTAGATTTTTCTGGCGAATTGATTCAATATTGTGCAATAATGTGGAGTTTCTGACGTATTATCTTGCATTGGATCTCGTCTACGCCTAGTTTCTTCATGATGAACAAATTTTCGATCGAAATTCCGTGGAACGTCCACTATTGGAAGTAACAACATTAGTGTTGTGCTAAAAAATCACTTATAATTATGGTATAAAAAATCTGCATTGTTCGATGATGATGACGTTAGCTGTGGAAGTCGTTTTGCAGTCTTCAGTCATTGTTTTCGTCCAGTGCTACCATTTTCTCAGCACATAATCATATGGTTGCAGTCAATAGAGAAAAGGTCTGATGTTTGCTATGACCGCACCTGTCACTTTACGTTTCATTCGGTTATTGAGTACGAAATTGTGGGCAAGAATCGCAAACAAAGAAGTGTATGAAAATCGAATCGTACGATCGTGAATTTGATCTCATTATATTGGCGTTGACTGTTTGTCTTTGTTGATTTCGTTGTTTTTATTCTTTCGAGAGGGTGCATATCTATCATTTAGTGCTTAGTTCCGCCATTTTATTCTGGGAAATGTCCTTCCTTTTTTTTCGTCCTACCGCAGATTTCTTTTTCTCTCTCCACAGCTATTATGCGTGTGTTGAGTGATCGATATAAGTCAAGTTGTCGAGGTCGCGTTAAGAGTTAGTTCCTTTACTCCTACAACGGCGAACTAATCAAATGTCAACGATAAAACCGAGTTTATGACTGTTGTCATTAAGTAGTAATGTGCTGGGTGCAAACAAGTACCGCTCGCTGCTCGGCTCCGTTCATTTTCCCTTCCCTGAAAATCGATAATCACTTTAAAAAGCTTAGATGTTTGCATTTTCCGGCTTTGTGATCGACTAAATGTGATCTAGAAAGACTTTGTAGATCATTGTAATCTTTTATTGATTACTGATTAAGCAGTGACTGTGAGTTACTGATTAAGTGATCAATGCATGAGTTGTTTTTTTTTTTGCTCCAGGCCAAGATGAAATTTTAGAAACAACTTCTTAACCCTTCGAATACGTATTCATAACTGTCATTTGAACTAGATATAGTTGCTTTTGATCGAATCCTACTGTGTTTCGATTGATTGACTCATTGATGAATGATTTTTCGACTGAAGGCGGTTATTTGAGGGTAATCGATTTGGAATTCGATCAGTTAGCACCTTCCTAGCTGCTCTTTTGAGAACATTTCCGGCAAAAACATAATTTTTTTTTCACTGAGATATACGAACCATGACACTGGAATCCTATTCAGAATTGTAAATGTCAGTCACTTTGAATTCACTCGTAAATGATTTGCTTTCATGTTACTTACCACCCAAGGATTAGTCTGTTTTAAAATTTCCTCGACATTTTTCCATTTTGTAGTGAGAGGTTGCTTTTAGTAGGCTTTGGTTCCCGTTAGTATTGTTTGCATTGTATTAGCGAAAATGTAATGCTTATCGAACTTATTTGCTCCGTTAAATTGCGAGATTTTATGCTATATCTCGTTATGCTGACGTAATTTCCTGCTATGGAATCTAGAATCCACCATAAAAAGAAAGGGAGCGCTCCACACTTTTGGCATTACAGTATATTAGTTCATGTTCTGTCCATTAGAAATGCATGTCGATGTTAATGAATGTGTGCTAAATGTACGTGGTTGCACGTAAAAGCACTCTTCTGATGCAAGCGCTTAGACTTCCCTCCGAATCCTCCAATTCGCAATCATCTGTGATTTCGAAGAAGTTTCTACTTTAGTTCCTCGGCTTTCTCCTCAATCTCTGGGGATGTGACCTCCGAAAAGCAGGTTTTCTAATGATTTGAAGCGTATTTCTTTTTTTTCAGTCAAGTTAAAAATAATTCCATACGTTAGTCACATTTGCGACAAAAATCTGTCCTTCATCACATGAACGAAGACGATGCGGCCGAGTTTTGTTGCTGTCGAAGACATGCTTTGAACATTACTCACCTTTTAAAATAGAATGCTGTTCTCTAATTTGTCTTTATTGATTAGTTGATTCATCGAAGTCATTGATTCTGTTAAGATGCCATTGTCATTGTTTTGCGGTTCATTTCGGTGCTATGTGCAATTTTTTTAGTTTTAGAATGCTCTAATTTAAATCGTGGTTATTTCAAGTTTTATTGATCCATTTAGTACGGATTTCGGCCCGCCGTAATTCGAATCCCTGTAGGACGTTCGTTTTTTCCGATGCTTTTTTTTTCTTTCTTTTTGTATCTGTGACTTTTTTTTTATGAAGTCTTTTTAGATTTATTGCGCTGTTCACTTGAAAGTTATCTGAAGACTGTGGTGGAAGGTTTTTTTTTCTGATTTCTTCATATTTTTTCATGAAAGTATAACGTTTAGAACATCATATACTTGTATTTTCCATTAAATTGACTTCTTTCTCGAATTTTTTTCTAGTATTCTACATTTCGTCGTTGACAATGATGAAAATTTTTCATGCTCTCGCAAACTACTCATTATTATCTCTTTCTCTTTATTTTCGTTTGGATTTGCATTCGTTCTTCTTCGCCAGCACCGATTAAATTGCTGAGTAGAAGTCTGCAAAGTGCTCCCTCGTTTGCACTTTCGTCATTTTTTTTCTTCTTTGCGTCTCCCTGTGTGAGTTGTCCGATTTCATGCGGTGGCCTTGTTTGAACGTCCTTTCGAAACATAGCGGCAGCAACCCAGCCATGAAAATGTCTAGTTCTCTCCTATACTTCTTTTCTTTAGGTTCTTTATTCATGACTTGATGGTGTACTCGTTGACATAAAATGATGGAAAGGTTCGATGGATTCGAATACAGTACGAAGGATGTGATTGGACATGGAGCGTTTGCAATCGTCTATAAGGGAAAATACTCTGATGTGAGACATTTTTTTCTATTCTGCCAACCAAACGTGCGCTCTCTTTTCTACCTCTTCTTTTTTTCAACTCAATTTGTATATTTGTCATGAAAAATAATTTAAAAATTTTTTAAAACTCATTTTCAACGGTCTACCAATCACAGGTTTATCATCATAGCATGGGTTGTTTTGCTGTGGTGAACTTGATGAAAAATAAGCAACTGTTTTGCCTGAGGGTGACATAAACATCACTTTTTTCTTCGATTGAGTGAAGTAATTCGATATTGCTGGCTATGTAATCGTATAGGGCGTGCTTTCGGGTGCAGTAACGACGGCGACAGCCGTGCTCCGGCGCTGTTTGAATGGGTGTGGAGGGGCGTTAAAATGTGGTTTGTGAAGAAGAGTTTGAATCGTTTGAAAAGAAAAAAAAAACTATTAACTTCACTCCAATGAAAAGCCTTGCAACTCTTGCAGCGCCCATTTCCTGACAGATTTTTTTATTGACTTTTTTTGTCCAGAAATCCAAATCCTAAGAGCGATTAAACGTCGCGTAGCTTTTATTTTATGTATAGATAAAAGGGCAATTGCTTCAAAAAAAAAAGCAAAAAAAAGGAAACCAAAAAAAAACTGGGACGCATTATCCAGTCAGTGCAAAAATTTTATTGCAAGCTGTTCCTAGCAAATTACTTTGCACATGATGAGGTTGAATAAAAGTCGCCAAATTGTGTTTGTTTCTAAAACGAATCAAACGCTTCGCCTTATAATCACGTTTTTGGCGTGTTGAAGTTCGTATTTGTTCGCGGAGTGTAGTTTTTTTTTTAAATTTAAAATTGGCGATTTAAGGAATAGATTTGATAATATAGATGGAAATTTCATTTTTGGATGTTTTAAATGCGCCCTTTTCTACTTCTTGACTTTTTTAATCCAACTGCGCTGGAATGTCAGCGATTTCTTATAAGGGAAATTATTAAATTCAAAAGATAGATTAGATGAAAAAATGGATAGGAATGAGTCCCTTAAAGGTGAAAGAAACTATAGACTTTTATATAAAACTGTTCAGGAATGAGATCGTCGTTCTCCTTTTGTATCCATAGGACTTAAAATAGCGACTGATTGACTGTTGATTCATTCCCCATGTTTTTAAATCAGCTATTTTTGTTTCTAGGTTCTCAATTTTTCTTGCAATTTATTAGTCTTTTCATCTGTCAGGTTTGAAAGTAATTAATCCCAACAGGCGAGTGATAAAATGCAGTGCGAGTTTACAAAAAACTATTTACAACGTTTATCCATTTTTATATGGAGAAGTAAGCAGAATAAAGTGGTCGTGGACCTAAGAGAGGGTCTTCATTTCTAGATTCACTTTATCCAAGTCAAAGTTCTTTGTTTATTAGTCTAATTAATATATGAAAAGAATGTTTTTTTATAATATAATTTCAATCTTCATCTCTTAGTTGTTGCATTCTCAGTGGAGTTGCTCTTAACAACTTTCAACATAGTTCTTTCTTCTTCCAGTCATGGAAGTGGAAATTCTTTCAGTGAATATTTAACGTGCCTTCTTTGATGGCTTAATCGTTTTGTTTTTGTTTCGAACTCATCTGTGTCTGTGTATAAATCGTTTTCCTGTTTTCAGAGACCCGACGTTCCAGTCGCAATCAAAGCGATTGCAAAGAAGAACATAGGGAAATCGAAAAACTTGCTTACAAAAGAGATAAAAATCTTGAAGGTCAGTTTTCTTCTCCGTTTTATTACATCATTCTCCTTTCTTTTTGTAAGGGAAATATGGTTCCGAAGGCAAAATCAAGCTCATATGTCGGTCCTCTGAACGAATGTGCTGTCTAGCAAGCAAATCACTACAGTTCATTGTTCATTGTTCATTGATCCTGTCAGTTAACCTTGCTGGTGTTGTGTAAACTGGATGGAAAACTTGATGGAAACCTATTTGTTGCATTTTTCTCAGAGCAGACGAACGAATAAAATAAGAATTGATTTCAGACGTTAAGCGGCTTGCAGCACACAAATCTCGTAGCATTGCTGAAATGTACGGAAACACAAACACATGTATACTTGGTGATGGAATACTGCAATGGAGGAGATCTTGCTGATTATCTCAGCCAAAAGACCACGCTGCAAGAAGACACCATTCATCATTTTGTTGTACAAATTGGTGAGGGTTTTTTCAAAATTAATTTACGGTTCTTGTTTCTACCGAGGGAAACTGAATTGTTTGAAGGCGGCGTATCACGAATCCGGCATAGTTTGGAAATTTCAGGTTAAAGGGTAGAGTTCGGGTTGTGGATTATGGAAACGAGCGTTGCTCCGCTCATCTCTCCCTAGTCGTAGTAGAAAAAAACAGCGTGGAAGATCACGTTCTTACCTACGAAATCAGTTGCAACACCCCATTCTTGTGCACGTGCCGCGTCCACGTGCGAACCATCGAAAACCAATTAGGTCTCCTCAGCAAACTATTGATGTAAAATTAGCGAATGGATGCTAAGGGGACAGGAGCGTGTACAAAGCGACGCATTCTAACGTTGCTATTTGGAACTATGGCGGTCCCCAGACCGTTTTTTTCACGACGATTAGGAGAGGACCAGCAGAGCCGCGCTTATTTCCGCAATGTGCAGCCTCTACGTCTTTCCTGGGATTTTCATACTACGTCAATTCGGTGATACGCTGTCTTTAAGTGATTTGATCTATTTCAATCGCTTCCTTGCCATTGAAAAAGGTCAAAAAATTGAAGAGGTTCGATTTTCTTAATAAAGTAGTGAGAAGATGCAAAACATCTTCTACTGTCACTAGATCTAAAGTATGTAGAAGAAGGCTGTGGACATGAAATCTGCTACCAGACATAACTGATCGAGCCTTCAAATCATTGTCAAATTAATGCATAACAATGAAACATGCTGTTTTTTCCTCTCCCCTTTTCTCCAAAGAAAAATTCAGTGGAAGAATTGTGCTAGAAAATCAGATTAATTCTTCCACTAGAAAATCAGCGTAATTCATCCTTGATCTTCCTTAAATGGTCTATGCAGGTAACATAGGACTTGTTGAATAGAAATATCTTGAAGCAGCGATTCACAGTAATCATTCCGCTAGTTTCCTGATAAGAAGATATTCCTATGAAATTTTCACGCTAGTTTGGTAAAATAAGGTGAATTAAGTTTTAATATAGGAAGTTAGCTGTTGTAATAATGTTTAATTGGAAATAAACATCGGTTTTTTTTCCAGCACGAGCACTAGAAGCCATAAATAAGGAAGGCATTGTTCATCGTGATCTCAAACCGCAGAATATTTTGCTTTGTAACCCTACTCGTCATTCAAATCCGCCAGCAAGTGAACTTATAATCAAATTAGCTGATTTTGGCTTTGCACGTTTTCTATCTGAAGGAGTGATGGCTGCAACATTATGCGGCTCACCGATGTATATGGCTCCTGAGGTGGGTTCTCCTCAGAATTTAAGAATTTTATTTTATTATTATTATTATTTTGATATCTTCTTAAAGGCATCACCCCACGAATCTGGGATGGTACAGATTTCCGGTGGAGTATTTGTATACGGGATCGTAGACTATTGAGAGAAGGATGATTCCGTTCATTTCTTCCTAATTGCCGTAAAAAAACGGCCCGGAATATGCTCGCGTGCACAAAGCTGGAGCGCTCCAATCGAACTCTTTGTAGAAAATAGTACGCCGGAACGCTCGAAGCCGTATGTTCCGGGCCGTTTTCTACGGCAATTAGGAAGAAATGGACGGAATTACCCGTCTCTCAATAATCTACGATCCCGTATACGAATACTCCACCAGAAATCCGTACCACCCCAGATTCGTGGGGTGATGCCTTTAAGCGTGTTTTTAGGCTGATATATCCTAATACTCCTGTTCTAGGTTATCATGTCACTACAGTATGACGCAAAAGCAGACCTATGGTCAATTGGGACAATTCTCTTCCAATGTTTAACCGGAAAAGCGCCATTCCAGGTATGCTGCTGAAACATTCGCGGACATCGCATCATGTCAATGTGTTTTTGTGCTTTCTAATGACATCATTCTGACGTCCACCTTTTTTTCCAGGCTCAGAATCCCCCACAGCTGAAAGCTTACTATGAAAAGAACAGGGATTTGCGACCGAATATTCCGGATTATTGCTCCGCACCGTTGCGAGATCTGCTTCTACGTTTATTGAAGAGAAATGCTAAAGATCGTATAACATTTGGTGAGATTTTTTTTAGAAAGAAAATTGCTTTACTTTTTGATTTGGTTTGCATACATTTCAATTCCATTCCAGAAGAATTCTTCAACCATCCATTCCTGCATCAACCGCCCATTGCAAGTCCATCGAAACGAATCCTTGATGCTGCATCACCAATGGTTGTGCGACGTGTCATTCCACCTCCCTCATCGTCAGCGTCACCATTATCGGCTCGAGGATCTGGCTCACGCCTGGAAAGTCCACAACCAACACGACGAACAATCAAGGTTGGTGACCTGTTGCTTTCGATTTTGTGAAGACAAAACAGCAGGAATAGCGAAAATCTCCTTAAAGGAGTAAGTGGCGCAAATAGTAGATCATTGGTGTTTTTTTTAAAATGATAATGGAGCTGATATTGACTTGGTTCAGAGGTGGATAAGTAAGCAATGATACAAATTGTCATTGCTGTTGTAAAAATTGCTTATCAACAGTTGTAACCTTTCTCTGACCTTCTTAGCTGTTATTCAGACTTTTTTTTAACGCCTGTTCTTAATGTGATTTATCGCATACATACAGGTGCCAGAGTCTCCAGTTGTACGTCGAGCGGCAAGTCAAGCAATGCACGACAGCAACGACTTCACATTTCTTCCACCACTTTCTGGGCATCAACAACCGTCGTCAGCTGGACGACATGAACATAGTCCGGTTAAACAGGTGTGAAGTTAACTGTTATTGATTTCACTGAGTTTGGTGGTTTTATTTTTACCATGACTTGTCTGTTACACATTCCGACATTTAACTAATCGCTAAAAGAATGCTGAAACGTGCCTTTCATGTGTTTTTTCTTTGTAAAATTTGTTAAACTGTTGGACGCTCTCTATTCGAAGAGAAGACTTCATTTGTGTAATGAAATAGTTTTGGTCGAAATATCGAAAAAGTTCACAACAAGAAGAACATAAGTGAGAAAAGATTATATCTAATCTCATGACTTCTTCTCTTCCACAGGATTTAAAGACTGTAGTTTCCTTTCGTGGCTACTCCAAACAACTTTTTTTTTAATCTTCCAATTCAAAAATTGTTTTTTTTTAATTGTTGAACCGTTTGAGTGCTTATGTTGTGTGTTATGTAACATCATTTTTAGGTGAACCGTGGCTATGGCTAAGGTTCAGCTAGAAATAACATACATAAGAACAATAAATTTCATTTGGCCAACGTAGGAAATATGCTTGTCGTAAGATTGTAGTTTTTTTCGGGGCAAGTTGAAAAGAACCAATGATATCAGTGCAAATGAAGTGTTTCTCATCGTTTCGCGGAGAAATCTTTGAAGAATTTCCAGGAAGCGTGACTGAGTTGATAGTTGCAAAAAATTCATTTGGCTTTCTAAATTTGCTTCAGTAGTCTTGTAACTATACTTTTTTTTTCTAGAAATTGTCGCACCTTTGAATATTACGACGTATTTGCGTCTGTGCCTTCATCGAAACAATATGACCAATACATTGAGTTATAATAGACGACCAAATCGAACTGGCTCCGCGTAGATGACCTTACCAACTGACGCAACGCAAAGCAACCAGTCATTGGTTCGAACAAATGACTGCGTTATAGAGTTTTATAGTGTGTTTTACGGTTTGAGGGCTACAATTTTGACATGCACTACATTTTTTTCCGAGCGATATGTCAGGATGTTGTTGTGGTTCTCAAAATGCACGTATGGCAGTAAACGAAGAAAATTGGATATGGCTGTTAAGATGGTTTGGGATTTCGTTATGGTTTATTGGCAGTAATAGAGGTGATCTTCTATTGTTCAAATGTTAGAGAAAAAACTACAATCTCAAAAAAGATTTTAAAAAATTAAGAAATTTGTGACCAGCTATTCATACGCCTGGTGCATTCATCAATGTTTGTGCTGACCTACATACACGCGCTTGGATCTCAGACACATATTCAGCTTAGCTCAGAATCTCGGAAAAAGGGAGCGTATCAAATAAAAAAGTTCATGCGTTGAAGCGGGGTCGGGCTCCTTCTGGCGCAGCACACGATATTACTACCCATAACCTATATTTTTTTACTAGAAAAAAAAAAGATCTTTTTTCCTAGTAAATAACTTTTTGTTTGAGACGGCAGCATCTCTTCTTGTCAAATCGTTCCCCATAAAACAAACAAAGGAAGTGCAAGCTCGAGATAAAAAAGTTGTTTGTCAATTACCTTCATAAAAACGTCGAAATGTGTTCAATATTTTTTTTATTGATCCGTAGGTATTAGTGCACGAAGGTCCGGTCATGTTCGGTTTTTCATAGCGGTTCAAACTGGCTGCTGTGGAACAGTAAAACTTTTTATTGGCCACTTTCTCTCTTATAGTTCTCTTGCTAATGTTCTGCATGAGAACTTGCCTAAATGCATCGATTCAGCCCACTTGGCGTCTTCTTATAATGAGTATTGCAGGTTCAAGTGCATACATCATCGTCACAGATGCCAACTGCACCAGTAAAAGCCGTCCCTGTACCCAGTCAGCGAAATGCGTTCACTAAAATTGAGGTATTCTGGATATTTTCACCCGTATTTTCTCCTTACAATTTTTAATCACACCCTCACAATTTTTCTCTCCATAAAACCGAAGTATTTAAAGGAACGACGGCTTGGAAATAGAGACGGCGAAAATGAGCCGTGCTCTGCAATTCCTTCGCCGTCGGTGCGAGCAATTTCAGCGTTAAAACGGCCTACTGTAGGGCAGGGTGCGGCGGAAACGACGTCTGTTCCTACAGTGGAGAACATGACATTGCCGTCAAGTGAGTCGTTCTTGAAATTCTCATGTTGTAATATTTGATTTATCTGACTTTTATTTATTTGAATTGCTTTGTTTCTATTAAAACAATTTCGGGGATCTCCCAACTTGGTACTTTTTTTTAATATGAAGAGTACTGTCTGTAGTTTTCTTACTGAATCTATCTTATATTACCGTATTGATTGTCCCTGCTTTAGCACAGTTCATTGTACGAGGAACTGCTGGACGACGATCACTGGCTGAAAAAAATCGCCAACGAAAACTCACAGAAGAATCCTCTCCTGCTGCGTTACCGGAGAAAGTTCCAGAATGTTAGTTTCTTCCGCTGTTTTATCACTGTTCGTAGTGTTGTCGGGTTTTCACAATGTGAACGTGGAACGTAGTTTCTCAAAATTACATGCACTCTCTTCGTCTCCATTGTTATCTTCATTATTATAGGTCACAGTGAGCCAAAACTCGAGCCACAAACGGTAGAACCAGCACCTCATGTAGGTTTGGAGGCAGAGAGTGCTCCATCACTGGATAACGCAAAGTTTCTGTCGACGTCACCGCCTGAGACACGTGTTAGCCCGCCTGTTCCTGCTCAGCTGTGAGGATAACCAATAATTATAATTGTTATAATATTAATACTATTACTATTACTATTATTATTTTAATAAGTGATTTTGCCAGTAGATTCCAGAGTGACTCATTTGAACGGCATAGGAATTTCGAAATGTAAATCTTTGTTTGATTAGTTGTTTAATCATTGAATAATTCCAGAGACATCAGTGATGATGAGGATGACACTATGCATCAATCCTTAAAATTGCCGTTTGGAAGTGCTGGACGGGCAGGTACGGTGGTTTCTTCAATTGATTTATTCTGGTAGTTCATTCATTGGATTTGTCTCTTTTTGTTTTGATGTCTTTGGTATGGGTAGGGTCAGTGTTATGTTCAAGTTCTGAATGCAAACTGTCTGTAGAATTGGAGCTACGTCGAAGGGCTAAATCTAAATGATTAAATTTGTTGTAATTCTTCGCATCCGTCCTTCTTTTGTAGTTTTTTTTCTGGACCGAAGTCGTGTATATGTGTTGTAATAGAACTTGACAAGACTTAACTTTTCCTATGGTTACGAAAGAAGAATTCCTAAAAACATGAAAGCATGCTACTTTTGCACCATATACTTTCTTTAGAACAGGAAATTTATTTTTAAAATACCAAACAATTATTTCATCATGTAAGCGGAGAGATTTATTCATAATTACGCATTCGTTCGGCTGAGAATATGTATATTTATTTATTTTTGGTAATTTTATACATTTAAACTCGTGCAAACTAAGCAATGCGGACATATTGTTCGCCTGTTATTGGAATGTTGGGGCCTATATATGCCAGAATAAAAAAAAAGGTCCCGGAATCTTACCTCCAGTGCTATTTAACTTTTGCATGTGTTATGTCAACTTTTAGTGGCAACATGAAGCGCAGTATAGCTTTTGAAAGGCGTTGTTTTTTTTTCGTAAATGATGGATTATTCGTTGTAAATTGAAAACTCTCCGTATGCAGAGATTTTTCATCCCTAGATCTGCTACGACATGGTGCTCGCACGAAACCTGTTGTTTAATATCTGATAGCCTCATTGCACAGACAACGATGTCTTTTTGTTTAATGTCGGAAACAAATTTCTGTTTTTTTACGCAATTAATTGATTTTAATTAATTTAACAATTTTTATAATTTCTGATCTTGGAGAGATTTTGTGTGATTGACCGGCTAAATTCCAAAGCTAAAATTAAATGTTAGAACGATGCTAATCTTCTTGAAAGTCCAGTTCATTACCAATTTTCCAGACTCATTGAAATCTGAGGCAATGGAAAGCTGTTTATCCGGAGAAGAAGGCAGTGAATTGTCGATGGATGTGGCTGATCCGTGCGATTCATTATCGTCACCGCATGCTGCGTCAGCGTCAAAAGTCCCGGCATTACTCGGAGTGAGTGTTTATGTGATGGTTGCTGTCTGGTGAGATAGAAAAATGCTATTGATTCGTCCACCAATCATCATTTCACTATGCAGAGTCTACCACGTACACCAGCACTGTTCGGACGACGAGAAGATGATGAAGATGATGCCGACGAATCATCACCAAGAGCCCTCGAACAAGAGACGGTTATGGAAGAAGAGCACAAGCAGGTAAGCAGTTTCTTCTATTCAAATGAAATTAGTTTTTTTTTTCCTGGCGATTGTTGTTTTTTTTTATGTATCGAACTGTTTATGCTGTGGTGCTTATTTTTTCTTTGTCTTATATAGACATACTGCGTGTCATTATGGTTGATGGAATTTTGTTTGAATACATCACTTTTTTTGGCAAGGTAGTGACGCGGAGCCAGTGTCTCTGGATAGATGAGCGGTGTTTGCTCGAAAATTATCTGAAAATGTCTTGTTTTTATTCATTACTGCCTTTTCTTCATTTTTTAATTTTGTTTCAAAATTTTATTTGCCTAATTTACATAACTTCTACTATTTGTAATGATTACCTTATATCTATTATTTTGATGCTAGCGTATATAAAAACTAAATTTAAACAGCGGGTATATCCCGAGAAAATCAAATCTACAAAAGAAATCAGAAAAGTTTTTCTGTGAAGGCTTTTGGGTTATGAGGAATAATACGAATTTAAGTGTTCGTAGTTTTTTTCTGTATAATGGGTATCACTTCAAAACGGTTTTTTGCGCTTTTGGTCTATATTTGTATTTGTTATTTGAATGATATTTGTTTGAATGTTGTTATTTCTTCTGTATTATTTCCTTCTTTTTCTCCTTTCTAATTTCATTGGAAACTTGAGCCAATTAGCCGTTTCCTGTTAACATCTGCTATGTTGCTGAAGAATTGAGTTCCTTTGCAACTCCATGAGGTTTCTTCCATTCCACTTATTGATTTTGAAAGTATGGTAGCTGAGAGTCTTCGGGGGACGGAGAAGTAATTTACTAACAATTTGTTCAGATTTTGGCGAAGTTGAGATTTGTTGTGGAGCTGGTAGATACTCTTGTTCAAGTAGCGGAACAAAAGGAAAATCCTCTTGTGGCAGCTATGAGTAATAGAAAGGTAAGCGCTGTTTTTTTTTAACGGTTTTTCTTTCACCTGTTGTAGATAAAGTAGATCAAGACTAAACATTACACTATGTTACACTTACTACGTATCATAGTGCAGTAGTAAGTGTATAAATTAAAAATTCTTGGAAAGACATATAATTATGTGGATTCGTTGCTGTTTCCAGACGGAACCGTCATCGGCATTCCGGCGAGCAGAACAACTGGTCGTCTACGTGCGAGCATTACATATGCTGTCGTCAGCGTTGCTCTTAGCACAGCGGAATGTTGCTAGTCGAGTACTGCATCCATCACCGGCTGTCCAGAATGTTCTCAATATCCTCAATGATAAATATCACCAATGCTTGGTTAGTTAACCTTCGATTTTTTGGCTATTGTTTCGAATTTAATTAGTGTTACCTCATCTATGGTGTAAATTTTTACAGGTGAGGTCGCAAGAATTGGCATCGCTCGGTCTTCCCGGACAAGATCCAGCGATGGCAGTGATTTCTGCTGAGAGGATAATGTACAAACATGCTATTGAACTTTGTCAGACGGCCGCACTGGACGAGTTATTTGGAAATCCACAATTATGTAGTCAAAGGTGATTTAATTTCTTAGGTACTCTGTATGAGAAAGGAATTAAGGAAACAAGCTGTTTTTCACGAATTCGCGAGAAGTAATATCCAAGAATTTGAGATACTTTACTTTCTTTTTGAACAATATAGGATCACCAAGAAGCATGTGCTGGATGCATATTTTATATAGTGATCTGTGAAAATACTTCCCTTTATGGACTGAATCGGCTGAATTAATGGGTGTGGCCTCTTGCTTAAAGACAGCAAACCACGAATGTGACGTAGTGAGGGAATCCATGAGAAAAGCTAGAGATACTGTTGTAGATTATTGATAGTTGAATCTGGGGTGGTTCTGCTCATCTCTCCCTAATCGTCGTAAAAAAAAGATTACTGTTGATTCTGGGGTGGTTCTGTGCACAGCGTGGATGGAACGGTTTTTTTATACGGCGATTCCAGTTGCAACGCTCCATCCTTGTGCACGTTCCGCATTCACGTGCGAGGGGTCGACGATTAATGAGGTTTCCTCACCATCCTTTTCAAGCAAAACCAAGGAATAGGGTGCTGAAGGGAAATAGAGGCGGGTTCTAACGTAACTCGTAGAAAAAAAAATGGTTACCACGCCGTTTTTTTACGACTATTAGAGATATATGAGAAGAACCACCCTGGATGCCGCAGTCTACGACCCCATCTCTAGCTTTTGCAGAGGAATACCTCACCACGTCATATTCGTGGTGTGCTGCCTTTAAGTACAGGGACTAGCTATTCTTCTTCGTTGGACACACATAGAGAAAAGAAGAAAAAAGAAGAAAAAAGTGAAGGGTCCTGACGGACTAGGACTACATGTAGTAGAACTGGAATACTGATAGTGCGACTAATGAATGAAAGTCCCACACCGTTCAGGAATCATCTCTCCTTTCCACAACTTGGTTCTTAAAGGCATCACCCCACGAATCTGAGGTGATGCAGATTTCAGGTGGAGTATTCTTATAAGGGATAGTAGGTTATGGAGAGTGGGGTGATTCCGTCCATTTCTTCCTAATTGCCTAAAAAAACGGCCTGGAAGATACGGCGCGGCCGCACAAGGCTGGTGCGCTCCAGTCGAATTCCTTGTAGAAAATGGTGCGCCAGAACGCCTGAAGCCGTATCTTCCAGCCATTTTTTTACGGTAATTAGGAAGAAATGGATGGAATCACCCCCCTCTCCATAGTCTCCCATCCCGTCTACGAATACTCCACCTGAAATCCGTACCACCTCAGATTCTTGGAGTGATGCCTTTAATCTTTGAGAAAATATCAAGACGTTGGGACTAGGAATTGTTGCTCGCTTGTGCCTCTCTCGTGAACTCTAAGACCACTTTTCATTAACCATTAAATATTCTCATTTAAATAGTGGTGTGACTGCATTGCATGTTCGTTCAGAAATTGGAATTTAATTGTTCTTTTCTTAGGTATCAAACCGCGTACATGATGCTTCACACGTTATCCGAACAAGTACACAGCGATCAGGACCGTAATGTGTTGGCTCGCTACAAGAACGCTGTTGAAAAACGACTTCGCATATTAGAACGACAAGGATTTGTCACAGCTGTGAATACGTGCTAGTAAATTGTGTCCCCGTAAAGGGTCTCAGATTTTCATGATCAAAATTTCCATGGAAACCTTTTTTTCTCGCATATTATTGGAAGGAAATATGTTTTTAAAACGATGGAATTCCTACCCTAAGTGGTTAGTTTCATCGGTTTACACAATGACGGCTTGTAGACGTCAGGAGGGACGTACAGACTGACAGATCAACCAATCTATTGGCGGGCAGTGCTTTTGTCCCATATTTGTACTTCGCATAGATCTAAATGTCACTAAATGAAAGATTCCCTTGTGTTTTTCGTCCTAAATTTTATTGCACTTTCCTTTATTTCCTTCTCATTCTCACCATTGATTTTTTTTCCTTTCGTTTTTTCCCCTATTTGTTACAATTATGTTCAGATAGAATTTTAGCGCAAATTCTTTAAAGCTCATTACTGCTTTCTTGTGTTGCTCTCCCACGAGATCTGCAGCTTCTCACTGTATCTGTTACTCATACGTTCGTGCTACACAACACATTGTTCTATCTTATGCTTGCCCCGTTCAATTTTCTTATATACATACAAATATTCTATTTTATAATTCTCTCTTGTAATAATCATGCCACCATCATCCAAAAACTCCTAACGATAATGATTCCATCCTGGTTCTGTCTAGTCATTCATGATTTTTTTTACTAACCAATACTTGTAAAAAGAAGGTTGAAATGAAGTTGTATGGAGATTTTTCGACTAGGTTACACTATGGATTATTCAGGAACATCTTACGGTTTCAGTATTTTCGTGAGACGGATCATTTCCTGGGAATGAATCCTAAACCTTATCAAGAAGTTAAAATTAAGCCGAACTTACCTACCAGGAGATTCAGTGGGTCCAGAAACCCGTTGTCTGTTCTCGTGCCTAGAAAAGATAAGAAGGGCTTTTCCTGTTCCTAGGAGCTATTCGATTCTTCCTTTTTTTTAAAATTTTAGTTATTGATTTCCTGAAGACAGATATCCCTGTAAAATCAGGATCATGCTATATAATAACAGGCTTATTCTATCACGTGTGTGTAAATGTACGTCACAAAAATCCAGAAAGCAGTAAGACCGGTACAACCGTGTCGGATTGGTGTGTCGGCACCAGAAAGCGGTAAAAAGTGCTAGGACTGGTGCCGCTGCTTCGAGTTTGTGCACCTGAGCCAAAAATTGATAGAACGGGCGTGACGGTCCCTACGCCGTCGAATTGGTTGGCCGGCCCCAGAAAGCTGTAAAATGAGGTGAGATGGGTCCCACGAGGTCGGATTTGAGCGTCAGCAACTAGCAACGAGTAAAATGAAGTGAGACGTTTTCTGCGACGTCGGATTGGTGCGTTGGGACCAGAAACCTATAAAATGGGGTAAGATGAGTCCCACAGCGTCAGGTTGGTGTGCTGGCGCCGCAAATCGGTAAATAGGTTGGGACGGGTCCAGCATTTGCTGTGCCGTTGTCCAATGGTATCGCGCAACTAATTCATGTGGATTTGGAAAAGAGTAAATGAGACGTTGCGAACTGTTTCATAGTTATGGACACTGCACTTTTGATGACAAACGATTACGCATCAGCTTACACTTGAGGTTTGCTGGTGGTATTTCCGCAACGCTCACGTCGTTCTGTAGACGCGCTTTTCGCAGACAGTTCCGTACCGCCCTGCTTATATCATCAGGTATGTAAAGTAAACAGAACGGGATCTTATCTGGGCCATCCACTACGTTGGATCTTCGCGAAGGGTGTCGTGGTTGTCGAGAAACACAGAATTCGAGAAATATGTCTATAGTCTATAGCTGGGTACCGATTGGATATTGCCACCTTATGGGCCAGATTTACCGACGATATTTTTTCCTGGCTACTCGATAAGACTCTTGCCGCCGTCCTATATATGATATGTTGTTTCTTTTTGTAGTGTAGGTGTGGTGTACGTAAATAAAGAAATAAGTAGTTTCTAATCAATCGGTTTAATAGCGAGAAAAAGTGAATTGACTAAGAAAAACGTTCCCCCGAATCCCCCAGAATTCGAGAAATATCGAACAGTTTCTGCGATTAGCTACAGAAAAATGTCTCGAGCAAGAAGAGAAAGGGATAAGCTTGTTACTATATAAAACACGTCGAAAGAGAACAGGTCCCGGGTGGGTCGTTGTCGATCATATTTAAAGCAAGCAGATTGGGGTAATATTGGTTTTTTGTCTTCGCCAAAACCCAGTTATGGGCTCGTATATGTATCATGTTATTGGATTATGCGTTTTTCATACATACGTTTCTGTTCAGCAATATAAAAGCCAAAAAAGATAGCGTACTGTGTCGTCTTTGAGTTCTATGATATTCCTTTTCATCCTTCTATCATTCATTAGCTTTGCATGGGTGAGTTGATGGGACTAATCGGAGTAGCGGAGAATATTATTATCAGAAAATTTCGACTTTCAAAGAATCACTGCATAGTAAGGTGTATTAATTTTTTTTTAAAATAAGCTATACATGAAGCTGTTAAGTAATTTTATTGCCTAACGTTTTGGAATTACGTTAGCCAATAAAATTATTTAACAATACTCACTGTGCACGACTGAGTCTAAAGAAATTATAGGAGCCATCAATTTATATGGATTCTGAATCTTCCAATTGATGGTTCTTCTCAAGTCCTGCCTCGACTGCAAAATCTTCAGATGGTCCAGAAATTACTTTCTGAAGAACACATATCAAAATAACAAAACTGAGTACATGGAGTGCGGACCAAGGATAGAGGATGGTTCAATTCGTGTCGATGGCACCGAATTAAACAAGGAACTGTTTCAAGTACCTTGGATCCAAAGTGACTTCCACAGGCGACATTGATCAAGAAGGTCGAGCACGTGTTAATGCTGCATGGATGAAGTGGAAAATGGCAACAGGGGTACTGTGCGACAAGAAACTCCCTGTTCGACTGAAGTCGAAGATCTACAGGACGGTTGTGCGTCCTATTGCCCTTTACGGATGCTGGCCGACGAAGAAAGCCTTGGAAAGAGTGCTGCACGCTATGGAGATGCGGATGTTAAGGTGGACAATAGGTGTAACGCTAAAAGAGAAAGTATCCAACGACACTGTGCGCTCCATCTTCGGCGTTGTCCCGATAACTGAGAAGATGAAGGAGACCCTACTGAAATGGTTCGGTCACGTCTTGCGGCGAGAGGAAGATTCTGTGGCCCAAACCGCACTGAAGCTCGACGTTTCAGGAGTGAGGCCGCGTGGGAGGCCAAAGATTCGCTGGTTAGACCGTGTGAAGCTGGATATGATAGATGCACGTTTGTGTACGGCTGATGCAATGGATAGAACCAAATGGAAGACAAGAAGCAGAAAAGCGGACCCTGCAACAACGCGGGACAAACGCTAGGAAGAAGAAGAAGGTCCAGAAATTACTTTGCACAAGTTAGAGGTTTGGCAATGGAGCAGAGATTGGCCCAGTGATTTCCTGTATGACCAAAATTGAATTACCTGTTCTAGAGCTTCGTCCTTTGTTCTGCTCTAGCTACAACGACGATTGCTTTGTCATCTGCACCACCTAAGCGGAGATGGAAAAATGCTTTGACTTGTTGAACCGACAGCCTGAACACATAAAACTCACTAGGAGGAAACCACAGGACAATTGGCATCCTTTTTTAAGCGTCCAGGTTGGCATCTCGAACGGTGCTTACCAAAGGAAACCCTATACTGCATGCCTAGAAAAAGAACATCTTGATTCACTTTTTCTCTGCTCATCCACTACGAATGAAGAAAGCTGCAATTAACAACGTGTTCCGTGCGGCAAAATCATTTGCAGTGTACCTGAAGAGGGAGGGGAATTGTTCACTTTCGCTCGCAAAATTGCTGTTTCAAAAGGTTATGAAATAAACGTCTGAGAGAAGACGGATAGGAAGTGCACGAACGCGACAGTTGGGAACCCACACTGCAGATAGGGTACTCCCCTGCTTTCGTTACATCTCCGATGAAACAAGCATCCCCCATTAGACGGTGTTTGAGAAGAAAAGGCTTGCTTAGGCAGTTTCGTCATTGAAATACAACCGAAGAATTTGAAGCGTCAGGTAGTTCGGAATCACTTGCACGACACCATCTGTACAACAGCAAACTGTATTATTCGTCTCACAGATTGACCAGAGGACTACTTGAGATCCGACGTAATCCCCCCGATTTCTTGCAGGAGTTCTGGTGAGGAGTATGTTTGTGAAGCGGCGCGACTGCTATTTTTCGGAATAAGAGCGAAAAGAAAAGAAAGTATTACAGGGATGGACAACTTTAGAAGCCCAAACAACAAAAAAAAAAGGCCGAGGACATTCCTGAAATTGGGACTGAGATCTCGGCGCATGAACCCAAACGTTGGCTCGAAATTCGCTAGAGGCGTTTTGGATTCAAGCCAAGAACCCTAAAATGAACATCAAGTGCGAACGTCTCTCGATAACCAGGATATCTCATTCGGATCAAAAGAGCCATCCGAGAGGTGCGGAAAGTCGCACCATATCTCGGATTGCTCTACTGGTCCGAATGAGACATTCGAACCAGAAGAGCAATCGCCCTCCGGATCGATCAGTCAGCGGTCCCTGCTAGGCTTCTTCGAATCAAGGTCAGCGTTCAGTGCAGTCGCTACGTTAGTGGTTGAGAAAGTAGGTTTAGAATGTTTATTTAGTTGTGGAGAGAATTGGTCAATTAGATTGTGAATTGAATTGAACATTTATTATTATTACTGTTATTATTATTAGTATTATTAAATATTGGCCATCACCACTTTTTGAAGGCTTGTCTCCCAGTCTTTGTTCCCTTGTACCCGGCCCCTGCCGTTCGTAGAACCACGACGACTGCAGCCGCTGAGAAAAAACGGAATGTTGAACAGGTTGAAGTGACTCTAATCACGGAAAAAAATCATAATCCATTAACAGTTAGCTCATATCTGCAAGGATTTAGAGCAATGGTGGGAATTTTTGTAAACAAAATTCTCAACAAGTGTAAATAGCCCTGTAGTTTTAGCTGAAAAACTATGCTCGAATCTTTGATGCTACTTATGACGAGGATTTGGTCAATGTGACCGCGAAGAACAACAACGGGAACTTAGCCATTGTTTTCAATGTGCTTGGTATGGACTGTGATACGGTAAGTGCTGTGATAGATCCTTCCTTTTCATTGGTACTGTAAGAATTGTTTCTACAGTTCAGTTTTGCAATTCGTAAATGACCGTACATAATTGTTTTCATATTATTACATACATAAATATTACTGCCGAAAGATTTGCAGCAAATTTCATAGATTTTTCAAACAATTGTGACTTTGTTATTCATAGATATCAATCAACAAAGCAATGACCGCCATGATTTACTACGTATATGTAACGCTTCAGTAGACTATCAACTATTGCAGATACTCAGAACTCTTGCAGCTGCGAGCCGAGGAAGGGCAGAAATTTTGTAGAGGATTCCACGCGACTCCTCTTCAGAATATCTAAAGGACGCGTGCCGCGAAGGTGAGAAAGACCCTACGGCTTTCCTCCGTCTCGTGCGCAATACGATCGATGCGATCGATTACAAACAACAGCGCCACTTTCGAGCAGTACCATCTTCCCTTTTGGAACTACGAGCTGGAGGTAACCGGTGTCCGTGTGGCTGTCTGGCGGAGTGGAGCACACGCTGCCGTGTCCAGACTTCGCTCATACGTCCGGGGATTTGTACTTGCCGGGCCCGTAGTGGTTGGCTGGTTAGGCCTCGCCCTTTTAGTATTGTAGTATGTATATGTGTGTGGAGTGAGATGAAGACCCAGTGATAACTCAACGTGTACTGTATGCAGTCGAGTACACAGGAGAGTGGCGAAGCAATCCATATATATGTAGTAAATGTATATTTGTGTTGCAAAGAGCTCAAAGAGCCCAGGCTCCAAGCGTCCGCGGGGCAGCGGCCAGCGGTACCGTACAAGTGCCAAAGCCTAGTGTATGAGGTGGCATGGGGTCAGAATGAGGGTGACTTACAGAAAACTATGGCGGTAGCCTTGGGGACCGCAAGTAGTGATCCTGCGAGGTATAGCGTGGACCATCGATGCTGTACGCAGGCCTAGTGGCTACCATGACCATGTGCGGATCAACTCTAGCCCCAACTATCTGCACAGACCGCTTTTCCAGGGGTGTTAGGATCCCAGTGCCAGTTCCTCACGGGATCCACACATCAATGAGCCTCCGGAGCTGAACCTGGGAGATTATCACCCGGGAACGCGACAAATCCCATTCCCCAGTTCTCTTTGATGATTGGTTTTTTCTTGTAGATGCAGATTCACTTCCCAGAACAAATGGTGGTCAAACGGGTTCAAGTCAGCAGTATAAACAGGTCGCGGTAGAACTTCTAACCATGTTTTCTGTTTCAATTTAACCAATTTTCTGGCGATTAAGCTTCACAACAATGGCGTGGCAAAGCTTACTCTTCTGACAATTGCCGATTGGGAAGTTCTGCCGTACTCTGCTCATTTCCTGACATGGCCTACGTCTGACAACTTTTGTTTCGAGCACTGAAGCTGCATTTACGGTAGGAAAAATCCATGATCAAAAAGAGATGGAAATATTAAGCTTCACAACAAGACCTCACATGGGATAGCTTACTCTTTAAAAAATTGCAGTTTGGGAAGTTCTGCTGGACAACAACGTTCTATCAGAGTGCGATTTTTGCGCTTTTTCTAATTGCAGTCGCAAAAGTTCCGGACTTCTGGACAGTCTACTGAAATGTTATACATATGTAGCGGATCATGATGGTCATTATCTTGTTGACTGATACCTATGGATAATCAAGTTATAGTTATTTGAAATCTGGTGCAATACCTTCGGACCAACCTAATATCTGAGAAAGAAATGGGAAAAAATGTCCGAAATTTTATTGCGAGTTTCAGATGAAGAATTTTACTCGTGTAGCGAAGAAAAATGTGCACTTTATCAAGTCTGTGAGAGTGAAATGTGAAGGGAAACCAGAGTACGTGATCAAATGATAATCTAATGTTTGTTGGTTCAAGAAATAAAGTTTATAAGCGAAATGATACTGTTGTTTTACTACAAAAAACACACAAACAATACCATTGGAAAAACCAAACTGCGTAAGCGAGGAACACAGCATGCCGGCATTCGTTTCAAACAATCGAATTCTTACATTCTCATTCGAGATCACAGTGCCGAATAGCCGAATTTCGATCGGAACTCCTACTCGAATAATTGTTCAAGTGATCTTTAAGTGAGTGTTTGAGAGAACTTATGAAAGAAAAAAGATGCTGAGACAAAAAAAAACTGTGTAGCTTCATGGATTTCATGTCATGAAATTGTATAAATGAGTATGGAAGGATTATTTTCAATAAATAACTATGCTAAACTTCGGTCTCAGCTGAGAAGGTTGTGGAAAAGGTGCATTTACAATATTATCCCGATATTTATCAACAATAATATTTTGTTTATGAAGAGAAAACCTTGTAGAAGTTTGTTGTGTTCGGTCGACTGTTTACGTATATCTTGCAGCACATTTTATTAAAGTTCTCTTCGTCAAAACCTTGGAAAACGTGTGTTTGTTTCCGGAAAAAGGTATTGATATCCGATGGCCAAACTAAATAGACTTTATGGCTGCACACACGTTCATATCTTCATAAACCTTAAACGATTTTGAATTGAAGTCGAACGTAACGTAACGTAGGCGCGTCCGCGCAAGGATGCTTGATCAACGTCCCGCAACAATTATCCTTATCCTTTATCCGATGGAATCGCTAGCCATTGGTTCAGCTATTTGCCGCTGCCGAAGTCACGATCCTCGATGTGAAGGACTCACGTTCACGAAAAAATTCTGGAGTTGCACGGTGTAGATTAAATGCATTCTTCTCAATCTAATGATTATAGCCGGATCACGATAGCCTTTTCTATATAAATAATAAAGGATAAAGTTTCTGGCGTTAATCAATCGGCTTGGGATGCGCCCCCACGTTCACTTCAATTCAGAATCGTTTGAGGTTTACGAACGTGTATCTGGCCTATACAATGACTTGCGGTGGTTAGCCGATGTGTCAAGTCAGTGCTTTTATCCTCCCAGACAAGTCCAGGTACCAATTTATCGACCCCGGAGAGACGAAAGGCTTGGTGAGCACTAGGGCGGATTCGAACCTCCGATCGATCGTGCAGGAAGGGGAACCTCTAACCGCCATACTACACCCGCACTGCCTTCTCTATATATGACTGTAAAAAATACGCCAAAATCTAGTTTCTGCAGACAAAAGAGAATAACTAACGACTTTATGGATCGAAGCGGTGATCAATTCCGAATGATGAACCTCATGCTCATCTACTTCACCGTATAATACGTTTCTGTGAAGAATTCTGGTTTGTAAATGCCAAGAAATTTTTCCTGAGGCTACTAACTCCCGAGCTCGTTCAAGCCGGATATAAATAGAATTATAGAATTATAGAAAAATTCTCTGTAATTTCTCGGAAGTGTAAGGGTTCGATTTTCCTTGAATATTTGCATAATTAACGCTGAAAACTTAATATAATGTCAACATTCTTTTCTCTACGGCTTGTTCATGAAATAACTATAAGAAAAATATTTATTTATTCTTAAAAACAACATCGTCTAGCGAATCACGACCGTTTAGCGTTTTCTGAGTAGTGTTACCGTAGCGTCGCCTTGTATACTCATTCGAGTTCGAACATCGGCTTCAATCGAACGTGAATCCCGTACACCTTTCCACCATTTTCGTGCACAATCGCAAACGGATTTATTCGTATAGCAGAATATGATCGATACAACACATCCCTAAATATTCATTCAGTTATTTCTCAGTTAAGCTCTCAGCTCCATGCTATGACTTGAAGGTTAACTTGAAAAAGCCTGACGATTAGTGCAATTGCGTACGAACTGGCGCGATAGAACCTCCGCTCAATTCATCTGAAGTCTGATTGGAGCTAATGAGGGTCCTACCGCGAGCGCATAACCCTCGACGCAATTGCACCAGCGTTCAGGTCATTTTGGTCCGAGACGTTCTCAGGTGGCGACGTCAGGGTAGATCAATTTCATTTTGGATAGGTATTATTGATCAGAACGATCGTAGCCGCCGCCATCGTCGCTACGCGTTCACAATCAATCAATACCCATCAAAAACGCTATTCGCGTCGACGTTGTTCTTGTCTTCGCCAGTGCATCGATAGTGATATTGCCAGAGTTTAAAAGATTGGGTTCATGATCGAAAGGAGAGTATTTCTGATCCATGTGCTATTTTATTCTTATAAAATTCATTTTTATTTTAAATTTTATTCTTATTGTATTGCTGTTCTTTTAATATGTATTTACTGTATATTTTTGTATTCGTCCTTGTCAAATTCTTTTGGCACGCCATTGGGCATAATAATCGAATAAGTAAATAGATAATCGATAAACAAGTAAACAAATAATTAAATTAAGCTGGACTGCAGTAAAAGATTAAAAATTACTCAAATAGTTAATGACGACTTGCTCATTTCCGCCTATATTCCGTGACCTCGTGCCCCAAGGGCAAGGACTGTCCTGTAAAGAGTCGAAATACTCGAACCATTACCTGTTAATTTCTTGTTTCTTTTTTCCTTTCTTTCGTGAGAAAAATAATAACGACGTTTTATTTTCTTCTTTTCTTTGAATTCATTCATTACACAATTCCTCAGTGGTGCTGGCGTTTGGATTTTTTTCCGTTGCTAGTTCACCAGAACTCGTTAGTAGTGGAAAATAAATGTTTTTTTTTAGCTTTTGGATACAAAGATTCGAGTCTTCCCAAGATTGAAACGTTTAGATTGTTTCTCTGAGAAAAACATCTGGGCATAGTTTTAATTTTTGGAATTGGAATTTTCGAGTTTTAGGACTCAAAATTCTTCTTTTAAAGAAATCTCCCTGTGAAATATTCCATTCAAAACGTTCAGGATATTATATCCAAATTTCTAACTATAAAATCAGAAGAATACTGAGAAGAGATTGAAGGAAACAGAATTTCTGACTCTGGCAGGATTCGAACCTACAATCGTCTGGATCCGAAATCTGACGCTACACCCATAAGGCCACAATACTTGGCTAGTCAATTTTTTCTTTAGAAATCTCTTTTCGGCGTATTCCATCCAAAAAGTTCCAGGAACTATAACTATGTCCAGACTTTTTACTCAGAGAAACATTCCAAAAGTTTCGACCCCAAGCAGGATTCGAACCTACAATTTTCGGATTCGAAGTCGCTAGAAATAGTATTCATGTTAAAAAAAGTTACTCTAGTTAATTAATTAGGCGAAGTTAATTAATTTTCTGATTATGTTTTTTGTTGTTGTCTTTGAAAGAAAAAATTTCTACACAAATCTGTAATTTTATGCTTATATTCTTTTCATTTAAGTTTTATTTTATATTACTTTTATTTTATTTCTATTTTTTATTTTGAACTTTATATTTAAGTTTGAGACGTTCAGCTAAAGATTTTCGATCTACTGCGGAAAGAAGAAGAATTTGAAACGCATGGATGATCTTCAGCTGAGATCGTCATTGATCGGAAACGATCGATTGGCGGCCACCCCGTTACCTACGCTCATGGGTTTCCAGCATCCATCCTCGGGCTAAAGTTAGAAAGAGCGGAGAAACTGATTAATTATAGGATGTAGGACAAGAATAGGATCTATGATCCAGCATGCGAATTATAAAACAAAATTCTTTTACTTTTACGTATTTATTCTTTTAGATTCTTTCCTTTTTATCAATCTTTCCTTTTTATCATTTTTTTGAAGTATGACTGATAAATATAAAGTTGCGCGTATCGTAACCGGCTTTAGACGAACCTGTAAACCATCCATAACTAAATTGATCACTTGATGAGTAATATCCTCAAGGCGATAAATTGTGAACAGGAATTGGAGACCGAACACAGGGATTAGAATCACTGCAGCTCTTACTGCTTTCCTGAAAATCAAGCGTATTAATAGGCAAATAAAATAATCCTTATATATTTACACAGTGCACATTACTACTTCGTACGTTTTTTTTTCTAAATATTATTTGTTTTGAATTTCCTCAGGCCCGTGAATTGCCTTGAAAAACTTTCTTTATTTCCATGTTCTGTGTAAAGCTGCGTTCCTCAACGATAACATAGATGAAAAAGTAATTGTCAAAAAATTTAATTTTATTGATTTATTGCAGGAACCACCCGTAATCTACTTTAATTTTTATTTAGATTTCTAAAAAGTAGTTTTAAAATTCAGGATTCATTTCTGTAACCAATAGTTTTTCTTTCCCGGAAAAACTCTCGCTTGTTTACCTTTGGGGGTTGTATCAGCTTGTCCCCGCTCCCGAGTTCGGCGATAATTACAACGATCAGATTTGCTTTACATTTATTTAGTTTAGAATAAATTTGTTTTAGAATTTATTTGTTTTTGTTTGCTTTTTGTTCTAGAATTTATTTGTTATTATTTAGTTACTCATTATTTACTATTACATTATTCATTATTTACTTATCAATATGTCTATTTGTAATATATTTTTTAGAACATTTATGTGGTTTTTCAGATTTGCATCATATTTGTTTAAGAAATACTAAATAATTACTTATATGTATTACTTACTATAATATTATTTATTATTTACTTATTACTACGTCTATTATAGTATATTTTTAATCTTTATTCAATCTTTCAGATTTGCACTATATTTATGCAGTTTTAAATATTTATTTATTGCTATCTAATTACTCATATGCATTATTTACTATTGCATTATTCGTTATTTACTTATTATTGTGTCTATTTCTAATATATTTTCTTAGAAATATTTACTTAATTTTTTTATCTCATTTCCGTCGATTTGCCTATCGCTTTCAATGGAAATAAAACGAATCAGTGTGAATCCAATCAATCAGGATGCTTCCCCAAAATGAAAACCTTCTCCACATTTCTTGGAACATCAAGAAAAATTACCGTACCGTTGAGAAAACGCTTGAAAAACCCACTTTCAAAGGGAGCTGTTGGCGTTTAAGCGTTGATTGCATTGATTCAACAATCCATTAAATCGGGACCAGAATGATAATGGGACGAAAAGAACGGAATTTTATTTGTCGGGTCTTTTTTTTTTCAAAAGAAGTTAGCCCGACAAGGTATTTACATTAAAAATTAAAGTAAGCACTTTAAATAATGTCGTTGTCTGTTCGAAATCTTTCCCTGGATATAGATTTAGGAAAAACTATGAGATCCACGAAGATCATAAACCCATGAATCGCTCATCTGCCGGCTGTGAAACTCAATCCGCCTAAGCGCTTGAAATTTGAGATGATTCGCGGTATTAAACGGGGAAAAATGCACTCTATGAGAATCATTTACCGTAGTTTAATAGAATAGCGTAAAAATCATATGAATTCCGAAATAAAATTATAGGATAGATTCGTATTTGTATAAGAGGCTGTTTTTTTTACAAATCAACATATAATCTCACCCAGCACTTATGTTGATCCGAAGAACCGCGACGCGTCCGCGGAAACTTACACACCCATTTTTCATGAGAGGTAGACAAACGGACAAACGAACGGACGTACATGCGGACAGATAGACAGACAATCGGACACACGCGCACAGTTTCTACCCTGTACTATACCCCAGCCGCAAAGGCGTCGCGGTTCCTTAGATAAACATAAGTATCAACACCTATGTACGTGCTATAATTCTGGGTGTACTGTAGATCATTTTTCATCAATGAAATGACCTGTTTCTCCTCTAATCTCGAACAAGCGGTCATTCCTTTTAAAAATAAAACACATGTTTTCTATTTTTATTATATAATTTACAGTACTAATATCATATTTACAGTACTGTATACGATTTTGAACTACTATTTATTTTGTTAACTTATTTCTGTTTTTTGTTTAACTTATTTCTGTTTTTATTTTCTCTGTTCAATTTCCCTCCATCGGAATATTTGAGTCTACAAAAAAAAAAAAAAAAATGTAAAACTTAACAGTGCTGACTGTGTTCGTGGCGACCCGAAGAACTGTGTCAAATGGTTATTTTCTCCAGCAAGTTGCCAAGTTTATTTAAATTCTAGGATATTTAACTGGACAGAAGATACTGGTCAGTGGTTAGCTCTTTGTGGGTCCATCGCTTTCGTGCCAGGACCTCCCACAATCCTTGCGATCACGTGTTCATCAGATCTGCGATCGCGATCCCCTCACGTCATGCACGTTTAGAACCACACTGTGAACCCTTTGGAAGCTCCTCAGCTCCTCAGATATTTCTGGTTGAGCTCTTTTTGTCCACCTATTTGTTTAGTTCTCGATACTCTTTTCACAGCACATTCCAATAAATAAATAAACAAACAAACAGTTCTCCTTACGGAACGGATAAAAAGTTAGTTCTCACTTACTTGTACTGCATACGTTCCAAATGTGGATCATGCCGAAGTTTTTTCACCAAAATGTACAGTATTCTCGACATAAGCACAACATTCACCTGGAGGCAATTAGTGATTAATGGAGGACGCCCGAAAATCCGAGAAAAACTTACTGAAAGCGCTAAAATACATGGTATAGTAACACTGGACTCGATGTAGCCATTCGCCGACGGGGATACCCAACAACCTTTGCTATCGAGACTCTCACGAAGAATACCGTATACAATGGCAATCGCGGCTGGAACTCCTGTAAAAGAGAGGAAAACTCGAATTTTCCTGAGGAACTGAGAGGCAATGTCAACCACAAAATTGACATTGTTGGAAGTTCCCCACGTAGAGATAGGGATAGGGGTATCGTCCACGACTACGAGCGTTACGACGCTCAATTCCCACTAGTACCTTAGAGAAATAGCGTAAAATTGCATGCAGGGCGTGCCGTCTCGTCTTTCCTACGATGCAACTTCTTACGGGAGATAGAACGCAGGCAAGTCGCAATGCGTCCACTATTGCGCGAAAGTGGGTTATGCCGCTTGTTTGAGTTAAGTATTTGGATTGCGCAGGTTAGATGACGACGATGAGTTGCCCGCATTCTAACGCGTAATAAGTTGCATCGTTGGGGAGACGGGATCACATGGGGCTGTTTCACACGCTCTTTCCTAGTTTATTACGAGCTAAATTCCTATCTATTCGTGGTAAGATCCAAACATTGTCGATTTCGTGACAAGTAGTTTCTAATTCGAATAAAACTAAATTGATCGATAGATCCAAACCTACCCCAACATAGCACTTTATAGACGATCAGATCTTCACCTTCAGCGCTATCGCTTTGTAATAAACGAAAAAGATAGACCCCTTCAGCTAACATCCAGCTAAATGTGGCGAGTCGAAGAAAACGAAGCTGTACGAGAAATAGCAAACGGCATGAGATCTGAAAAAAAGAGTCATTTGTAGTTTGATTGGGTGATTAACAGGAGCGGAAAACAATAAAATCGCACATGTGGAGATTCTGCGAATGGGTTTGGACGAGTTACAACAAAAATTATGCGAAATGAAGTTTTATGCGCGTTACAATACCCCCGTCGGTTTTTTCCACGGCTCTCTAGGAATTATCCGTGATCAATTCATGGTACGAGTTTACAGCTACATAGCACAACACGACACATTCATGTAATACGCCCGTGTTTACGTGTATTGTACGTGTGTTAACACGTGCACTGTACGTGTATTAGCACGTCCACTGTACGTGTATTAACACGTGCAACTGGTAAACGCGAACACCGTAAACTCGTCCACAAAAATACTCTCGCTCGGCTTTCTAGACGGGCGGAAATAATTCCTGACGTCTAGAAATAATTCCTGAATTAGTGGAAATCTCAGGAAGTTCCATTATTCCGCAAATTATGGTCCATTATAAAAATATGTACCGGAATTACACATTTCTGTTTCACTAATAAACATATTGCCTACTGTATATTCGGTCCTTTAACATAATTAATGATTAACACGATGAGAGCAGGCAGGATGCGATGTGATCTCTGCGTTTTCGCTACAAGGAGAAGCGTGGGGATTTTTTATCCCGCATTTTTACTAATTTTTCAACTAATTTCATTCCTACAATTTTTTTCCTTTGTCTGTATTATTATTGCTACTATTATTATTGTCGGTATTATTATTATTACTACTATTATTGTTATTATTATTCACTATTATTACAAAAACCCCAACGATTACAAATTGTGGTAAAACGCATTTGGGCATCCCGAGTGGATTGATACGCCACAGAATTTCTATTATTACTATTATTATTACTATTATTGTTATTATTACTATTATTATTACTATTATTACGGTTAGAATTATAACTATTATTGCTATTATTATTACTATTACTATTGTTATTAAAAAAGGATAAAGTAAAGATACCAGCCGATGATCAAGTCAGTGTTTTTATCCTCCCAAACAAGTCTGGTACCAATTTAACGACCGCGAAGGAATGAAGTGCTTGGATTGCACCAGGGCGGTTTCGAACCCTCGAACGTGTGGCTACAACGGACCTCTAACCGACTGCGCCACACCCGCCCGCTATTATTATTATTATTATTATTATTATTATTATTATTATTATTATTATTATTATTATTATTATTATTATTATTATTATTATTATTATTATTATTATTATTATTATTATTATTATTATTATTACTATTATTATTATTATTATTATTATTATTATTATTATTATTATTATTGTTAGTTATTATTATTATTATTATTAAAATTGCTGAGTATTACTCTAATGAAGTGTTCCAGAAGAAAAGTCAAGGAACTATGTATACTACTTACTTTAGAAGTATACTACATATCTCAGAAAAAAAATTGTATTTTTATCCTGCAGCGTGCTCCTGTATGAGTCATAATGTTCGCAGTTGTTAAAAAAAACGTGTCCCGTATCATTGCGTCGAAGAGGGTGTAGCGCAATCGGTAAGGGGTCCGGTAAGGGGTCCGGTAAGGGGTCCGTCTGCGACCTCGCCGACTGTATGGTACGGAATCGCACCAAGCGGAGCTAAGCGAGCTTTTCATTCTTTCGAGGTCAACAAATTCCCCACTAGGCTTGTTTGGGAGGATACAGTCACTGACACATCGGGTAGCACCGTAAGTCATTGTACGGTTGCACATGAGTTCTTAAGAGAGCCTTGAATGATTCTGAATTGAAGTGTGAACGTGGTTGGTGGGTCCTAAGCGGATTTATCAAAGCAGGGCGCTTCACCCAGTCAGTGTTTAAATAGGGGACCATGCTGAAATTTTCGGCATATCCCTCAACTACACGTAGCAATTTTCTGCGATGTAACGCTCATCGACGGAAATAAGGCCGCCGGCGGCCATTGTTAGCGCGTATGTGTCGGTGTGGGCGACGCGGACATAATAGAGGATCTCACGAACAATAGGCTAAACCTGCAAGTGCAAAATTTATGCAGAAGCGGCCTAGACCAAAAATGAAATATGCTGAAGATCATCATCATGGAACCATTTTCAGGCCTCTGATAAAGACGGGGTTTTTGGAAACTTTCTGGAAACCCCAGAGGCACAAATAAAACCTAACCACCAAAACCTCGTTGGACCACAACAAGAAAATAGAAATCTAAGGGAAATCCATGATAAAACACACACACATCCACGACGTCTTATTACTTACATGATTAGCGAATATCAGTCCAATACCAGGTGCACCATCAACAATAAAAAAGAAACAATTGAAAAGATACAGTAGACCCGAGAGTACGAATGAAATGAGCAAATGACGATGTACAATAAACATTGGTTGATGTCGAATCGGTCTGAAAAAAAAAACACTTATTCTTTCCCTGAACCTATTTTCCGAGATATAACTTTCCATTTATTCAGATATTCCCCATATAGGAGGAATTTTGGATCAGTATTCTTCCTAAAGACTACTGTAGATGAAAAGCGCAACTAAGCTGAATTAATTGTAATATAAAAATTACTGTAGAATAAATGCGCAACTAAGCTGAATTATGTAAAATTGTAGGTTTTTTTTTGCTGAATGACCTTTCCTAACTATCGATCGATAGTTAGGAATGGATCGTGAAGGTCCGATAAACGGTGGATCATAAAGGTATTTTGTACTATGTATTCACTATTCGGATAATAGGTCAGTTTAGTGTAGATTCAAAGAATTGTATAGAACATCTTTTGTCTAGTTTTCAACATGAACCCTGTTACATCTGCGATCGGTTAGGAAAGGCACCGCTTCTTCCTTCTGAGGATCTCAACCACTTATTGGTAGCAAAAGAAGAGAAAAACGACTCCCAGATGAACTCATGAATCATTTTTACGTGCGAAAATCAACTACCGAAGCAGAAATACCGTAATCGAATGGGGAATTTACGCGAAATTAACAGTATAGCTAAGGCTAATATTAAAGAGTCGCTAAAAATTTGAAACGTCAAAATTAACATCGAAGCAGAAATACCGTAATCATCGATTACATACGTGGAGAGCTAAAGTAAAACTGCCGTAAAAAATAGGACGATACAACACGATACATATCGTGATATCAGGTCGTAAATAATACATAATTTAAAATTTTACTTTCGAAATTTTTTACGTATGGTAGTTTTGTTGTTTTCTTCGCTCATCTTTGAATTGTTTTTCTCTTCTTTTTTTTAAATCATTTTTTCAGTAGAAATCTTAAGTCAACATATTATTCACTAAAAATTAATTACCGCTGAAGAGATGGATAACCATTTCAGAAAACATTGCACTGTAAGGCGAAAATGCGGAAAATCTGCAATTTAAAACACAAAAATGAATTCTACACCTCTACGCTCCCTAAAACTTCAGAATTCGTGAAAGTACGGAGTCTATAATTTTTTTAAAGAACGAATTTATGTTGGAAGGGCTGCAATCAGATCCGGTATGTCGAAATATATGGTAAAATACAAGTTTATTGTCAAAATCTCACACCGTGATGTGCTTATTTTTTTATTTTTATTTTATTATTTATTTATTTATTTATTTTACTTTATTTTATTTTCAACTCTCCAGAGAACAAATGTAGGTTTTTGCTATGCAAAACTTTCCAAATCAACTCAAAAATGAAAAAGTACAGTAGGCAAAAAAACCTGGTCCGATTTTTTTTTTCTGAAAAGAACGCCTGTAACGTGAAATTCATTTTTTCTTCCTTACATAAACTGAGGACCAAGTTTTTCTGGCGAGAAGTTCCTTTTCTTGCTATGAAACCTGCCTTTTTTTCTCATTCTCATCCCTCTAACCATAAAATTATTCGTGTTTTTAATTGGTTTTCTTGAGCTGTAGCCAAGATTAGTATTGATCGTATTGATCAAGAAAATCAATTAAAAACTATGTTTCAACACGTGGAGAATCAAAGACAGTCGAACATGGGCAATATTCGTGTTTTTTTTTCTCGAAATCTCCATCAAGAGGAGAAAATCTTTGCGACAACAATAAAATTATAGTTAAAACATACCGGAAGAACCATAATATAAATATTGCAGGAATCAGACAGATGACACTTATTGAGAAAGCAACAATACCAGCCAATAGCTTTGCTTGAGCTTCCTGAAAGATCGCTGGAATCGAATCTGACCTTTTCAGGAAGAGAAGGAGATTTGAAAGAACTAGTTTGTATGTAGTTCACTCAAAAATAACGCAAAAGACCAAAGTTCTCGAAGTTTCCAAAGAATTTCTTCGCTTTGAAAATTATATAGAGTTTATTTTCCTTATATCTAGTTTGCAAACAAAATTAGTTTTAGTTTAGGTTTTAGTTTATGTTTATTTATGGATAGTTATAGTTTATTTAGTTTCTAAAAAGGAGCTCTTTCACTTTAAATTAAGGTAAACATTCAAATTCTGGATGAAATCGTATCGTATTTTCAGTTTTTCAGTATTTTCAGTATACAGTTTTCATTTAACAAAAAAAGAGAAAAGCTTGACAAACCACATTACGGTAGTAGAAAAAATTTTCTTTTTCGCTCTTTTTAAATCTAATAAATCTGCATCTTTGATTCGGATCGGTCATGACATGAAAAATTCACTGACGAAGATTATTCGAACATTCTTCTCCGATCCGATTTGATTCTGATTGGGACCTTCCTTTTTTTTTTGTTCTATGTCTTCTTTGATTCTGCTGCCTCCTGTCTTCTCTTCTTTTTTGTCTTTTTGAGGTAAACAATCTTTTTTGGAATGTTTTCAGTATTTTTAAATAATTTTCAGAAAACCTAAAAGTACTTTTTTTAACTTTAGGAAATTTCGATCTTTTGCGTCGTTTTTGAGTGAACTATAAGTAGTTCTATCGAATCTCCTTTTCTTCCAGAAAAGAAAAAAAGAAATAATCCTTTTTTTCTCAAAAATACTCGTTGTCCGTGTCAATGCAAGCAAATGTGTTGACATTTTTAGATGAATTGGAGTTGAAGCCTTTTCTTGGTTTTTTTCTTTTAAGGTGAATTTTTTGGCGGTCTGTTCCAGCAAAAAAATGAGAAATTATTAAATGAGTTAGATAGATCTTTGCGATTTCCCGAAAATTTTCGGGATCTGCCTTCGAGTTCCCGCGAGTATTTTTTTTTTTTGAATTGGATTGGATTTTTCTTCTCTAAAAAAGGTGGTCTCTTCTAGAAAATAATTAAGAACTTATTAAATTAGTTAGATAGATCTTTGCAATTTTTCAAAGATTTTTAGCATTTCCCTTCGAGTTTTCGCAGATCGCGATTTCCTTGAAATTCCCTCAACTTTATGGATTCGGTTGTGGCTCGTTTTTAGGTTCATGAACCTCCTCCTCGGAAACATCCGCGTAATTGACAACATTGCACGAGCGTTGGTCTATCTATATACCCACACACACACATACGTAGAATTACGATGTGCCGTCGGTCCCGTAATTGCAAACGGACCCACCCCCGTGAGAGAATCCAAAGCAGTTAACGTCGGTTCGTTCATACACCACAAATTGTACTACTGCTAGAAATATTTTCAAAGCTATTTTTAGAGGACCCGAGTTTTAAAGAGAAATCAGAGTGGGACCTTTAGCCGGGACACAAAGTATATCATACAGGGTTATTCACGTGATATTCACATGACTAAGAGGATCTTAATGCGAAAAAAGCACAACACAACATACCTGTTGATCCATACTACAACCCGAATAGTCCGTCCATTCGGATCCGGTGCCCGGACGACTTACCCAACCGGTATCGCTGCACATTTTACGAGAATCTAAAAAAAAGCGGAGAGAAATGAATGAAAGGACAAAAATGACCGTGAATGCTGAAAAAATTGAGGAAATGAATGCTATGGAAAAGGAAAACAGCGAACACATCCACGACGGCTTGGAAATAGCGGAGAAAATTTGATAATTCTTACTACTTCTGGATTTATAAGGATTAATTTATTGGAACTTACTGGAATACATAGTAACTTAAGTTTACTTACCTACTTAATTTACGGGATAATTTATAGATTAACTGACTTCCTGCTAAACTTATGTCTAGTCCAAATCAACTCGAAAGTATTCAAAAATAGGCTGCCCAAATTAAATGTCCTTAATATTCCAGGTTTGAGCGAGGCCTAAACCTCACTCTTTCAGAAACCGCAAGGAAGTTCCTCCTCTAACAGCGACCAGAAAAAGTATTGATTGATCCGTCTTTAACAGCCAACAGTTCTAGTTTCTTTTTTTTCCATCTGTTCTTCTTTTAGGACAATAGCTAACCGGATTTCTGCCTTGATATGCTCTTTTTCAAGTTCGTCCCAATATATGGTACTTATTCTCCCCTAGTGGTGATTAACCGTTTAAGCAACGTTATGAAGCAACGTTCTTTTCTGGCACACTTATGGGTGTTTTCAAATAAATAAATAAATAAATAAATAAATAAATAAAATATTTATGCAGTAGTAACGTAAGGCAATAACAATTTTTTAACATCTATTTATTTATTTATATTTTACAGAATCTTTTGAAAGAAGGGTTCAGTGGAATTTTCATTCTAATTCGTAAGTATTTTACATAAATTCCGGAAATGCCTCTTGTGTTAGTTCTGCTTTTCTATATAGGTCGATTTAGGCTCCATTTAGGGAATACGTAGGTCGATTCCAAGCGTCAAAATTCGATTGCAAAGAGATAAGAAAGCGCGGTAGTTTTAAATCACGATTATTTAAGTCTCTTTGAAATTAGTTTTGACTTTCAACTAATAAAACTCCTTAGCCGTTTCCTTGCCCTTTCTCCCACTTAATGTTTCTTTTTTCCTACTTTTTTCTCCTCTAAATCTATTCCTCCTTAAATCTCCCTCCTTTTCTCCCTACCGCGCCCAAATAATCTTCTTCGCTATTCTGGTCTCTTCCATTGAAGACCACGAATATTTTCTGTAACCAGATACTTTCAGTTAGCTCCACACCGCGGGAATGTCAACAAAACCGCAATGAAATTCGTAAATGGCAAATAAGCGTCGAGCATCCGGAGAGCGTGTGAAAAAAAATTGAAGTCCACGAACGGAAATTTGCTTTCTTGAAGCAAATTCTACTTTTAAGATACATGAAGATTGTCGAAAACCTGTCTGTAGAGAAGAATTTGTTATTATTTATTCATCTATTAAATAATTACGCTCGATTGCGTGAGAATGTGCAAAAGACAAGGTCCCAAAGAAATCCGGTAAATATTGGGTTGGTCCGAGAGTGTTGGGATCAAATTTCAAGCTTTTTTCAAACAACTGTAACTTTATTGTTCATAGATATCAATCAATAAAATAGCGGACCATCATGATCTGTTACCTATGTTCAACAACGCTTTACTAAACTATCAATCCCAAAATTCCAGAAATTTGGCAGCCGAGAGTCGAAGAAACACAAAATCTCACTTTCCAACTCTTTCTGATCCTTGACTGTTTGCTCTCGTAGATCCATATTCGGTGCCGAAACAAATAGTGGTCAGACGTGGCCAAGTCAGTAGAATTCCCAGGGTACAGTGGAATTTCACAACCAAGTTCGGGATTTTTTTCCCGTGTAAGGATTTTCGTGAGTGAGGTCAGTGAGGTGAAGTCGGGGATTGTCATAAAGTGGAATGAAGCAACAAGGGTAATTTTCTTACGATTCAGGCGAACTGCTTCTGCTATTTTCTGTAACTGAGAAGAGTAGACTTAAGCGGTCAGAATGTGTGGAAAATTTTAATTCAACGCCTATAAAATTCTGGATATCGAAAAATAATTTTCGATTCAGAATTTCCGGTGAAAGACTTTCGGACCAACCTAATAAATGGTAAAAAAAAAATAGAGAAATAAATTCAACGGGCATGGATTAAATGGTTCCGTGTGTGAGTCCGGCCAACGTTATTTAGGTCCCGAACCCCTCCAGACCATATCCAAACCTCTAATATTTTTTATTACTATTATTACTAGTACTATTTTTGCTGTTATTATTATCATTATCATGGGCATGGGTAGCGCAGTCGGTTAGGGGTCTGCTGTCAGCCACACGGTCGACGGTTCGAAACCGCCCTGGTGCAAACCAAGCGCTTCGTCCCTCCGACGTGGATAAATCGGTACTAGACTTATCTGAGAGGACAAAAACACTGACTTGGTCATCGGCTGGCCCCCGGAAGTCATTGTATGGGCCAGTACGCGTTCCAAAACCTCATTACGAATTGCCATAAAAACCCGTTGGCGGATCCCAAGTGGATTGATACGCCAGTGACTTTATCCTTTTATTATTGTTATAACTATTATTATTATTATTATTATTATTATTATTATTATTATTATTATTATTATTATTATTATTATTATTATTATTATTATTATTATTATTATTATTTGTGTTCTATCCATACATTCATCCCTGTTGGTTGTTGTCCGGAGAAATCTCGGGCGCTGTGATAATCGCTCCTTGTTTTTGTCTTCTCGTCAACATCCCGCCTTTTCTCGGATAAACAACGACTAGAGTGAATCCAAGAAACAAAGGCATATGCTAAGTTGAAGCCATCCGTCAACCAATACCCGGGTATTCAACTCGTTTGGGAAGAAAAACGAATTTTTTTGCAGAGAAATATTTTTTGTTGGATAGTACAAAGGGAGAACAGAGAAAGATCAGGGAAGCAAGAAATATTTCGCTTTTTTTTCTCAATTCCCGCCTTTTTTCTTCTTCATCATCCTCGTTTTTTTTACTTTTCGTTCTTCCTAGCACAATTAATCTTACGACTAATAAAATAAAATAAAAATAAAAGGAATATATGAAAGAGCAAAGAATACTAGGACTAATTCTAGCATCCAATGCAAATTGCAATAAAAAATTGTTCCGAATCACGTCATGCAGCGGAAATATATATCCTGACATTGGAATCGTTTATCCAACAAACATCGTCGTGGTCCCACAACGAAACGCTGATGCACTAAGTTTGCACCGGCAAATCAATCAATAAATATCATTGGATAGGGCGGATGAAAGAAGTAGTCGCGGACGATTCCACTTCCACCGCCTATTTTTCCTCGCAAGGAAAAATATATTGGATACGGGTTTGGAAGGACAGTTAAGAATATGTATAGAAAATAAATATGAAATGAAATGAAAAATAGACAGAAAAATAAATTAAATAAACAAATAATGAAAATAGAATAAAAATGAAGGGAGAATGAAAATTATGAAAATAATGTACGGAGCTATCCCTTCCACATATCTAAAATGAATTTTACTCGAACATCCAGTTTTAGGGTCCAGAACTAAGCCGTAATCCTGCCGGGATCCTTGTAACGTTTCTGGTATGAGGACTACGTCCACCAGGAGTTCCCATGAGGACCTACCAAAGCCTACTTGCTTATCATTATTTAGTTATCTGAATCTTTTTAAAAAGTATAAATCGTTCCTGAACCGCCACGCGCAGCCGCTCGATTATTCCTGTCAATCTGTGCTTTTTCGCCCTTTTCTAGCCATACGTGGTAACGCTTGTAGCGTTATATGTAAATAAATAAATAAATAAATAAATAAATAAATAAATAAATAAATAAAACTTTGTCTCACGTTGTGACGCGTCTGGCCTAGCCCCATCTCCATAAATATACGGTGGACAACCACCCTCAATGACGCTACCAACGGCCGCGTTCTCGAAACACTGCCAACCATCCCATGTGGCGGGACATCCTGAAAAAAATTCAAAAAATCCTCACTATCAGAAAATTCAAAGAAAAATCAAAAACGCAAACAAAACCTACGCGTCACTTTTCAAAAAAAAACAACCTCATGCGGTCAAATTTGAAGAAGCCTATTATCGCTTTAAATACATTAGATACAATTTTATAGTTTAGTTTTTAATTTTTTCAATAAATACATTTTTTAAAAAGTTGTATCGCTTTTTCTTTGAAATCCAATCTGTTTGTTTTATTTATATTTATTAAATAAACAACAATAATTGTATAGGATATTAATCATTATGTCTAGTTAAATGAACAAACATTAATATCTAAATCTATGGTCTAAACATCGATATTTAGGCGAAAATTGGAGCTGGAAAGATTACTGTATTCGGAAAACAATCCAGAAAAGCACATTAGTTGAGAATTTTCAACTTTTGATCCTTGGCATTTTATTGATTGATATTTATTATTTTATGATATTTTATTGGTTGATTTTATTTTTCTAAAATTTATTTTTCGCGCTTTTTTCCCCTAAGGACACGTCAAATTTTAGTTTTTGATCTGCACTCTCGTCATAGAAAGTTTATGCACACAAAGTTCTTATAATTATTTTTCTCCTGTTATTCTCATGAAAATTTCATAAGGTATTGCAGTGGTAACGAGTTCTTTTGCTACCTATCCAGTTCCATTAATGGACGAGTTCTCCTTAGCTTAATCCACTTTTGCAATTTGCACGCAATTTTGCACAGCTTTGAATATGAAAGAGAATACCTTTTTTCGGTGAATTACTGCTGGAGAGTAGAGTTATTCGGCAACAATCACGTGCTGCAACACAGCATTGCCTTGTAAGTTGTGCGAATCGATCGTATAATGGTGGATCAAGACGTAGTTGTTCTAGCGGAGTAATCTGGGATCTGAAATGTATAGTCGTTCATAGTCGTTAATAGGTGTAAAGTACGTAAATGCAGAAACTTATAACTGTGAATATGTGAAAAATCTACTTTTCAGATTAAATTGGCGCCGCGGTAATCGACTAAGATGGATGCTGTGGAGTGTATATTCCCATAAAAGTGACCCATTATAATTTTAGGTCACATTAATGCTTCAATATGTGGTGTTTCCCAAAATTTTTGTTCCATTTTTTGTCGTCGCGTTGCGGTTGCGCCGCGGACGACCGCGACGCGGCTAGCCGAGGCCTTTGAACTATACGAGAAACGAAACAAAAATTTCGGTGAGAACTGTGCGCAACGTTTCAATAATTTTGTTGAGCAAACCACCAGTTAAACTGCTTGAAAAAAAATGGTTAGGAAGATGCGGTGCGTGCAGAAGGCTGGTGCGCTCCAATCGAACTCGTTGTGGAAAATAGCGCACCGGAGCGCTCGAAGTCGTATCTTCCGGACCGTTTTCTACGGCAATTAGCAAGAAATGGACGGAATCGCCCGGTTCTCCATAATCTACGATCCCCCATAAGAATACTTCACCTGAAATCCGTACCATCTCAGATTTGTGGGGTGATGCCTTCTAAGAGAACAAATTTAAGAGATTGCGACGGAAATAAGAACATTGATAGCTTGGTTTCCAACTATCTTATACAGTATTATCCGGTTGATTTGCTGACACAAACGTGTTACGGTGGTTCTTCTTTGTGGGACCTAACCATTTACTGGACGCACATTTCCAAAGCAGAAAAAGGTGGATATGTATATCTGCTGCGTGATGTGATCGACGACATGAAAATTTTCACGGTATAGCAAAATATCCGACCCAAGCCCATTTCAATCCTCCCAAGCGCGTTTATCCAGCTTATAAATGAAATTGGGTATGGACACAGGTTTCTAAAATAGAGGTGAACTCAGGAAGAACAGGATATCTTTAAAGAGGTGAGCACGGAGTCGAATGTTCTTCGTCGTGTTCTTAATCACGCCTAATCTTCAACGCTCTTGTGTAGTGAAGAGCTGCTCGTCCCCAGTGCTCAGTTCTAGAATCAGATTTTTCGACATCCCGATTTCCCGGATAAGATACTGTATATATAGCCGGAGCACTCGGATATGTTTGTTCCGTTAAGCATGACTCGGACATCAGAAACCCATTCGTTTTTCACAAACATCATCTTCTTCGGATTCAGCTGTAAAGTAATTCTATCCATACGTTTCCTTGAAATCGGGCAACATCCGCTCTTTCCTGCTTAAGATTCGACGTCATGCAAAAGAAGGAGACACTCAAGGAGATTAAGCGATGAAAAACCAGAAAAGCAGACAGATACGTCACTAAGATACTTAGATGGCCCGTTTTCACTGGTGGTACAGGACCCAGCACCTTTTCACTCGTTTCTATCCTACTTTCTACCCTTAAAGGCATCACCCCATGAATCTGAGCTGGTACGGATTTCAAGTGGAGTGCAATGCACTCATCCTTCTTGTTCATTTTGGAAATTCAAAACTTTTTTTGCGCAAAAAAATCCATTCATCCATCGATGGATCAGTGGGAGCGCTTTTGGCCCTTGGCTTAAAGGCATCACCTCACGAATCTGAGGTGGTACGGATTTCAGGAGGAGTATTCGTATACAGGGTCGTAGATTATGGAGGGAAGGGTGATTCCGTCCATTTCTTCCTAATTGCCGTAAAAAACGGCCCGGAAGATGCGGCTTCGAGCGTCCCGGTGCGCTATTTTCTAGAACGAGTTCGATTGGAGCGCGCCAGCCTTGTGCACCCACCGCATCTTCCGGACCGTTTTTTTTACGGGAATTAGGAAGAAATAGACGGAATCACCCCCATAATCTACTATCCCGTATACAGAAAAGCAGACAGATACTTCACTTAGATACTTAGATGGCCCGTCTTCACTGGACGTGCGGGTCCCAACATCTTTTCCATAGCTCAGGGACCTTGTCAACGTCACTCACGAAACTTGGGAACATCTTCGAGGGCAATGGCGAGGGAACGAAAAAGCAGACAGAGGCAAACAAAAATAGAATACTTGGATAAGCGCATAGAACCATTGCGTTGCGGGCATCACGTGCCACCGAAAAGTCATGGTCCCGAAGCTACTTACCATCTACTGCGTAAACCATCGCCACATCTTTGAGAGCTTAGAGCTTTTATTCGAGAAGGTATAGTAGGTGCCCTGTTTATTCATTCTCTACGTATTTTCCTACGGATGGATGCTCGAACGTATTTCTTCGTCCTCTCTACATCATAGAGATGTTTTATGAGCATTACTATTGCATTCATCATGACTATCATTAACAAAACAACTTTGTTATTAGTGGTACGGTAATTAATATTTCCACGTGGTGACTTTTATTTGGACCAAAATAATGGGATATTAACGACGACCAGAGAAGAGTAAGGGGATTAAGAAGATTCGAGAAATAAGGCGATGAAAATATGGTAAAAAAAAATAGATGAAAAGAAAGAAAATGAAAGAAATGATATTGAGCATCAGATATTATTTCAATTATTATATTATTTCAATATCAAATATTTCTTTTTTTTTCGAAGAAAAAAACCATTGTAAATTTGTTTCTTGATTTGTAAACGAGGAAACATGTCCTATCCAATTCTTTCCTAAATCCTCCTTCTTCCTTATTTTCTCCGTCTTTTTCTTCCTTTTTTTCCGAGCAAAATGTTTAACACATGACCACATGATACAAGGTCAGTCCGGGGTTTGGGACCCGGACCGTGCCGAATCGTGCTGCAACCGCATCATGCACGCAGAAATTGCACGTCCCGTTATCAGTGGAGCGCGAAATTCGTCGACACACGTTCGATGAAGATGTTTTTCGCACGGAACACAACATTAATCGACGAAAACATCCAATTTCTCACAGCACATTCCATCATCCAAATTAAATCAACAGTGATGTGGTTTCTATGTATGTGTCCGTTGTGCCGGAAAGATTTTCGATGTTTGATGTGGTGATCGTTGACACCGAGTAACCGTATCGGCCAGGAAAACCAATCAAACATATTAATCTGATAATAATTGCTACGGTAGAGGTAGAGATTCTTCAAAACAAACCTTAATAATCGTACATCTCTATAGAGTAAAAGTATTGATTAGGAATGGATTTTAGGATTTTAGATTTTACATTTTAGATTATAGATTTTGGATTTTGCAATACCTTACAACATTTTGAGTGGCTTTCTCAATTTTTCTAACTTTTTTCTAATGGAAAAGAGCATCTAATGAGAATTTGCATTGCAAAATGAGACGCGCTACGCTCAAAACAATGGTTAAGGACACGGCGAAAAATCCCATAAGAAGTCCGAGGCCGAGCCGTTGACGGTTTGCTTTCAACCCCTTCCTCCTATCAGCTTCAGTGCCCTCTATTCAAACATTATTTATCCACAGATCCGGATAAACACACTCTAGCGTGTACATAAATGGTTTTGATAGATTGGTATCCGATAGAGATTTCCCAGCGGATAAACGCATCACAACTAAGAGATACGTATTCACTTGTTCTAGCACTAGAAGTATTTATCCAATAAACTCTCTGGTAGGTCCCGCAACGAAATACCGTTGCGACGAGCTTGCGTCAGTAAATCGATCAAAAATAGTAGTGTAATGATCATAATAATCATGATTATGTGATAATAAAAAAAAAGTAATGATAATGATGATAATACCAGTAATAATAATAGTAATAATAGTAATAATAATAATAATAGTAATAATATAATAATAATAATAATAATAATAATAATAATAATAATAATAATAATAATAATAATAATAATAATAATAATAATAATAATAATAATAATAATAATAATAATAATAATAATAATAATAATAATAATAATAATAATAATAATAATAATAATAATAATAATAATAATAATAATAATAATAATAATAATAATAATAATAATAATAATAATAATAATAATAATAATAATAATAATAATAATAATAATAATAATAATAATAATAATAATAATAATAATAATAATAATAATAATAATAATAATAATAATAATAATAATAATAATAATAATAATAATAATAATAATAATAATAATAATAATAATAATAATAATAATAATAATAATAATAATAATAATAATAATAATAATAATAATAATAATAATAATAATAATAATAATAATAATAATAATAATAATAATAATAATAATAATAATAATAATAATAATAATAATAATAATAATAATAATAATAATAATAATAATAATAATAATAATAATAATAATAATAATAATAATAATAATAATAATAATAATAATAATAATAATAATAATAATAATAATAATAATAATAATAATAATAATAATAATAATAATAATAATAATAATAATAATAATAATAATAATAATAATAATAATAATAATAATAATAATAATAATAATAATAATAATAATAATAATAATAATAATAATAATAATAATAATAATAATAATAATAATAATAATAATAATAATAATAATAATAATAATAATAATAATAATAATAATAATAATAATAATAATAATAATAATAATAATAATAATAATAATAATAATAATAACAATAATAATAATAATAATAATAATAATAATAATAATAATAATAATAATAATAACAATAATAATAATAATAATAATAATAATAATAATAATAATAATAATAATAATAATGGGATAGCACTGGCCGGAAAATGAAGTCGCCTTTGGTTTTATTACCGTCGTATTTATACACATCGAAAAAAATAAAGGGAAAATAAATATAAGAAATGAAATTATAATATTACAAAATAATATAAAAAATGAAATTGAATACTTAAAAATATTGAAGAATACTACAAATAAAATAAATATGAAAACAAAGCTGACCTCGATAAGATTTTCAAAAAAAATTAAAGTTAAAATTTGAAAAGAAAAACTAAAGTTGGCGTTTTAAAAAGCAAAAGTGACCTTAGTGCGTGACTAAAATCTAAAAATAAATAAATAATATGAATAAATTAAGTAAATAAATAAATAAATAAATAAGTAATATAAACTCAATGCGTTTATACTTTGATCACTAGGAATTTCTCCCAATGTGTTTCCATCCAACTATACTCTTACAGTTTTCCCCAGTTGTTTCTGAACCCCCACAGGAGAATTTAATCCAACAACTTAGAGCATCACTGGTGTTTAGGAGAAAAACACCATTCCAGGGCCTAAATACCGTATACTAAAGTAAAAGATCATAAATACAATAACAAAGTGAAGAAATTTCTAGAAATAGCAGATTTTTTAAAAATCAGAAGAGAATTTATAAAGATACGAGAGTTTTAAGGAAAAGATTTTCGCAGATTTTCAAAGATTCAACATTTTATGGTCAATTACATAGGTGTTTTCTTGTTTTCGGGTGTTTTTTTCGGGCGTTTTAAACAATTTCTAATTATAGAGCAAGAAGCAAAAAATTCTAATATTTGATTTTCTTGTTTGCTTTCGCTAAGCTCCCAACTCCTATGTTTACAGATATTTTTAGCACCACCGTCAAGCTATCAAATGTTATGTAAATCCAAAAGGTTTTAGGTATACATTTATGCTGCTGTTGACACAGAAATCACGGGGAGAAATTAGCAAAGTAAACATTTGAAAGGATTTCTTTACTTTAGTTAAAAGCATTGTTCTTTTTTCCCTCCTCTTCTGTCATTGCTTGCTGGTTGAGATTTGCCAGCCAAATCCAGAGATTGATGGAAGGGAATTTGCAACACGACATGCATTTAATGATGTACCGTATCTCCATGGAACAACGTAAAAAGGTGCATTAGTATTAAAAATTAGATCTAAATCATTGTCATGCTTAAGGGTAAGCATAAAGGGATGATAAAATATTTACAAAGTTAAGAATCTCTCAATCTCAAACTTTAAATTATTAAATTAACAGATGGATGATATAATAACAAGAACAAAATTTAAATTATCTCAAAATCTGTTAAAAAAAACAATTAATACAGAGATAATATAATAACAATAATAAAATTTAAATTGTCTCAAAATCTGCTAATCTCCAAAAAAAATCTCTAAAAAAATCTCCCTAATCTCTAAAATCTCTAAAAAAATATAGGAGATCAAAAAACTAAACACTATGTACCACTACTAAAAAATCTTTTAAAAAAATCTCTCTAATCCCTAAAATCCCTTTAAAAAAAAACTCTAAAAAATCCCTCTAATCTCCAAAAAATTCAGCTTCTGATATCTATATCTTTCCGAAACCTTGCACGCGAGCTATTTTTATTATTGAGGATCTAATTTGATCTCTCCATGGTTAATTTAATTCCAGAAAAAACAAGTGTGTTTATTGTCGGGCGTGTTATTATTTGTATTACATATAGGAGATCAAAAAACTAAACACTACCGTAAAGAAAAAAAAAGCTCTGAAAATGATTTTTTGCACCCCCAACCTATGCGTACCTATTGAGAAAACAATGGAATTCAAATAAATTTTCTCGTCGTCGTACATTCGTAAAAGGGAATTGAATTCTGTGAAGAAATATCGTTCCCGGGAAAAAAGGAATCGGATAGAATGAAAAATCTTGAAATTCAACCATCCATCACCGTGAAATCCATCACTATTCGTTAACTGACCGTGGAAATGAGTGAAATGAGTTTTTAAAGCGTCTTCTTTGAGGAATTACAGAAGAATTCTATTTACGTTCACTTTTGATCGAAAAAAAAATACAATAATCGTGTTAAAAATCTGCGAAATTATTGATTAAAATAATTTTATAAGGTTTTGTGCAATAACACATTTACTATATGTGCTTAATAGAAAATTATGCGTATCCTTAAAGATCGGGATGCGTATCCAGAAATTGTCAATTTCGGATTTTCATCGCCATCACAAATAGGTAGGGTAAGGAATGTAGTATAAGTGTAATCATGCTCAACTCCTTTTAATTAACCAGAAAAATGGAGAATTTGAGCAACTCTTTATGTCCTCGTCTCCGCAACGATGCAACTTATTACGAATGATAGAGAACGAGCAACTTCGTCTTCATCCCACGTCTACATTCCAACTCAATTCCAAGAATGATTGAAATGATGATTCAGAAGTTGCGCCACGAGCACAATCGTTGTGGACGTGTTGCGGTTTGCTTGCGTTTTATCGCCCGTAATAAGTTGCATCGTTGGAAAGATCGCACAGGACTAATTCACACGCTTATTTTCACTATTCACTTGTGATCATCTACACCGCTAACTATTCGTGGAAAGATCCACGAGTAGTTAGCGGTGTAGATGATGATAAATCAATCATGATGAATTCTGTGATACGCTTTCTTTAAGCACGGCATATAGATGTATTCTTTAAAATCGAATAATAAAAAATAAAATTAATTAATTTATTTATTATTCTATTTTAAAATTATTATATAAAATTATTCCAAAATAAATTATTCCAATTATTCCAAATTCTTACTCGCTTACCTCGCCATATTTTTTCTATTGTAATAAGATCTTAAAATAATACAATAATAGTAATAACATTATTACATTTAAAAAAATATCAGTGAACAGGTTTTCACTTAATTACACCTTTTATCATAATGAGATCTCAAAAATAATAATGGAATGTATAAAAGTATATAATAGTATTAATATAGCAGTCTGTTTAATAATATACATAATAATACACACAATACACATATGATATATATAATAATAATACAGCAGTATAGATATATTGATCGAAAAAAATAGAAAAATTCGAAAAAAAAATTTTATTACAATAAGACCTCAAAAATAATAACAGGTCAATAGTATTTCAAAGAGATAATCAATAAACAGATTTTCCAAGGTTAGAAATCTCCCCCCCTCCCCTTCCCTACCCCGGTTCAATCTATAGGGGTACAGTTTTTTTTTTGGAACCTTTAGCCACGAACTCTTGCTTTTCGCCATTGTTTGCTATTCTTTGAGCAATATGTTTGCAATGTTCGCCCTCCTATGACACGTAAAGGTGAAATTTGACTGCTATGCAAACATATTAGAGGTTTCCTGTCACCAATAAGTGGGTTTTCTTTGATCATATCCACGACGGGTGACGCGGGTGAAGGGGAAAATCCTCAGATGAGAAGATTTTGATAAAATTTGAACGTGAGCGTATGTAGAGACAGAGGTTTGCAGATGCAGGTGGAAATTTCACGGATTTGACTAGAAAATCGATACGTCGGCAAGAAAATAAACAAAAGTAGCGCTTTTTCTGGATTTTTTATGTAGAGACAGAGGTTTGCAGATGCAGGTGAAAATTTCACGGGTTTGACTAGAAAATTGAACCGTCGGAAAGAAAATGAACAAAAGCAGCGCTTTTTCCGAATTTTTCTTAGCAGTATTTATGTTATGTATTTTATTTTATTTTATTTCATTTTATCTTATTTATTTTATTTATTTATACATATTCATATATATTATACTTATTATTTAAGGACAGTATCAATTTTGTAATTTTAATTTCACCGGCCGAATAAAGCTCGCTTTTCTGCTCTTAAATTCCACTTCTTTGCGAATCGTTCACCTCAAAAACCTCAATTTTTCACATTTTCCAAATTTCCCTTCAAAAACATCTGTTTTTCCGCGAAATTGAGAACGAACCTGAAGAAAATCATTCACAGCCAACGACAGCTACGGTATAAAAACACCATAATCGGAAGCAAAGATAAATGCTTGAAGTTTTTTTTGTTGCTCGTGAGGAGCTTGAGAACGAGGAATAATTAATAAAGGAGAATAATTATCGATTACATATAAACGTCAACGTGCTAGAAAACCACTTGGAAAGAGCTATATACCATTAGAGTGTTATTTCATCAAAGATGAGCTTTTATCCGTAATTCTTGTGATTCTTCCAGATCTTGTTTCTTTTTTCCCGGAACAATACAAGAAATTTTGTGTTTTTTCATCATTTTTTTATTATTTTATTTGTTCATATTTATTTATTTTTATATATTTATTCTTTATATTCTTTATATTTTTATATATTTTTTAAAATATTTTTATGTATTTTTTATTTTAATTATTATTTGTTATTTATTATTTTTATCATATTATTTTTTATTTATTTATTTATTTATTTTTTGTTATTATTTACTTCGAATTTTTGTCCCTCAACTTATGCTCCTACCATCTTCTCATAGTAGGTTCGGCTGCTGCATTCCTACCATTTTGATTCTCATCATTATAAGGAATTAATAATCAGAAAATATGAAGAAATTTCTGGAATGCCCAGGGAAATTCTAGCACACATCTAAAAAGAGAAAAATTTCAATTATGAATTTCATTTCCATGCGTCCAAATGTAATAAGATTTTGAGAAATTGTTTATTTTGAGTGGAAATTCCAACTAATTGCTGAAATATCTGGTCTAGTCATCTTGCTTGGAAAAGTATTTCACGAGAAAATTAATTGTGAAAAAAATTAAAAAGTTAAAAAAAAATTTAAAAAATTAATTGTAAAATTAGTCGAGAACTCGTTGGACTTATGCAAAATTTCGCCGATTTTTTTACTTATTTTTAATTTGAAAATGCTTAAAAAACAATAAAACATCACTGATAATAATAATAATAATAATAATAATAATAATAATAATAATAATAATAATAATAATAATAATAATAATAATAATAATAATAATAATAATAATAGAAACGTTTAAAATAAAAAAAAACCTCTTAATGCTTCTTACTCATCCTAGCAAAGTATTTTTAATAAAATAGGAAAATCGGGAATAAAAAATTATCAAGTTCTTAGGAAGAATTTCAAATTCTTCCACTTGAAATTCGAATTCGTTTCTTTTTTCCTCAAAATTTTCCAAAAAGTATTTCCTTTAAAAATTTAAAATTCAAATGTAGAAGAATCAAAAGCATTTATGGAAAAGAAAGGAAATTTCTCTTCGTTTTTGACTATAAAGTAGTTTTCTCGCTATCGGTGCTTTTCTTTTTTTCCCCTCGAAAAATTACATACTGTATGTGTTCTCAATTCAGTGACGGGTCCACATTACCACGTTTCTTTTTTTTTTCTGGCTTTCCATTTTCCAGAAACTCCTCTGTCGAATTCGTAGCTGGAACGAATCAACGAATTTTGAGGATTGAAAATCCTTCAGCGGATTTAAATTCGACGTCGACGCTCTAAAAGCAATTTCCCGTTCCTGTGCACATCAGCGTTCAGAATGCAAAATGATGCACTTTCGTGTGTTGCATGTGAACTCCTGAACTGAACCAACTCTTCAGATTCCCAAAATATCTACAAATTGCAGAAATTCGATTAGAATCGCCTCGGGTGATTTTACGGGTTTCGGTTTTGGATTTCAGTTAGGAAGCCCCGGGGGAAATAGAAAAATTTCCACGCGAAATCACTTTCAACAATCTCTCTACGTTTTGTGCAACGCTGGAGCTGCTTCCTGGAGTGTCAGGACCCCCCTCCCTCCCCCTTCCCTTTACAATTCCCTGAATAAGGATTAGTAGCCGCAGAGCAGCGTAGCGAAGGAGCTGAACGACAGCCACCACCACATTTGACCTGCTATCGATAATGAAAACAGTGTGCCATAGGTATACGGTATACTGTATTGTACACATATATTGTACTGACAGAACTGATTCGATCAATATGGCTGATTTTTGATCATCGATGTGACTGTTTCGAATGTGTTTATTTCTTTAAAATATATGTGAAAAAATCCTTTAAAAACATAAATATATGTGGAAAAAATATGTGAGTATGTAAAATATGCAAAAAATATAACATTTATGTGGAAAAATTCCTGAAATGACTCGAAAAAATCTCTCAAATTAAGCTAATCATCGGACCGAACGCTAGATAACGGATACGAGTGAATTTCTGTGGATGCGTCGCGGCTCCTCGGATGAACACATAAGTGGTAGAAGCTACATATTTATTAAATTTTCTTTGCATCAAATATATTGTTATATTCGATGTTCTCTCTGAAAAAAAATTTTATCGTTCTTAAAATCCCTTTCAAATGTCTCCCCCTCACTGAATCATTAAAATATTGATTGGCGTAATGAATAGGCTGTTTTTTTTTCATTCGTGCACTCACTGCACGAGTTTCGTTCAAATTATTCGAACTTAGTATTATTTATACTTCAAATAAGCTCTCGTTTCTCTAGTTCACTTTCCTACTTTTTCATTTAAAGGAAAAGAAAAACATCGCGGAACTCATTTTGTAGATCATTGGAAACTTTTCCGGGTAAACTAAACTTTTCATATTCTTATTCATATACAAATTTTATGCGCAAAAAATCCAGGATAGCCACAAACCAATGGCGAAGAATGAAATCCTTTAATTAGTGTCATCATTCATCCAAAAAAAAAAACAGGGTTTCCAATTTTTCAAAGAAGTCTCGAGGGGATTTCTTGCATTTCTCCACTACTACGACTCGATGAGTACAAGTAGTGATATGGGCTTAATTCCTCTTCCGGATAAAATTAATCCAGGTTACGAGCGACAGTGTAGGAAATACATCATAAACCCTCCCTCCGTATTTGGTGCATTTAAAAATTCACCCGTAGAAATGGTCCGAGAAACTTGTAAATCAAAGTGGTTGGAAAAATCCTCAAAAATTCTTTTCCAAGAATTTTTAAGGATTTTTTAAGTTGAAATTTGAATTTGACTCACAAAAACACTTTTTTTAAGCAGTATTTCGCGCACACACACGTTCTCGATTATTTTGTTATTGTGTTTCGTTATTTTGTTATTTTTGAGGCGAGGGATGCGAGTGAATCTTCCCGGATGCGTCGCGGTCCTACGGGTGAACATAAGTGACGAGTACTACCCATTAATGCGTGAGTATGTACTGCAAGCGACTGAGTTTTTGTGAGTGCGTCGCGGTTCGCTGGATGGACATGATTGGCGATGACTATTCATGGAAATTTCCCCACAGTCGCACAGAACTTCGAATTTTTGAATTTATCCTGAAGAAACTTCTAACGCATATGAAATTTCCTATAAATCGTGGCCTATCGCTTTTAACCGGTTATACGCGGCAAGTGACGGATACGATTGAATTCCTGTGGACGCGTCGCGGTCTTTCCGGTGAATATAAGTTATGAGAACTATTTATGGAACTTTTTTGGATCAAATATATTGCTATTTTCGTTATGTTATTTTCAAAGAAATTTTTATTGTGATTAAAATCGCTTTTAAATATTCCCCCTTCGCGAATGTTCTAGGGGTTTTTTTTTCGGCGTAGCGTTGAGGAGAACGTGATGCGACACACTTCCCTGTTGTATCATAAATAATGTTCGTTCGTTCGTTCACTTCACTAATTGCCTCACCACCACCACCCTACTGTGCGCTGTTTTATTGATGGCGGCTATCCAGTAATGATCCACGTTCATCATTCCAGACATCACCATTCATTCATTCATTCATTCGTTCGTTCATTTCATCAGTAGATTTGAAGAAATTAGTACTATGATTAACATGGTAAGTGAGAGACAGGCGTGAGCATGAGCGCAATTACCGTCGCGCGTAATCCCGGGAAATCCTCTGAGAGAAATCCACAATTACGAGTGAGACGAGTCTGACGACGAATACTCGCAGCAGCAGCAGCAGTTGAAGTGCACATTGCTCCTAATAGCCGTACGTACATTTAGTTCCCATGACGAAAACCTTACACAACTAGAAAATTCCCCCAAAATTACCACCCCGGATGCCACCACTAATCCATGACGAAGCAGTTAATTAGCAATTAATCTTCTTTTTTTCGTGCGGATCATTTGAAAGAATCATTTGAAAAATTTTAAATTGAGCCTTGGAAATACAGGAATGCGGCATAAATAGTAGTTGTAACGATATTTATAGGATCACAAGTAGTTGTTGCTAATCGGCACGCTTAACATCAATTTTAAATAAATAATATAATAAATAATATGATAAAACATCAATTTTAAATAAATAATATAATAAAACATCAATTTTAAATAAATAATAAAATAAATAATACAATGGCCAATACAAAGATAAATATGGTCATTTTTTCGCGCATCATTTTCTCTTCAAGCATTCATCATCACCATGTGACAGAGGTTCAGTAGATCAAATTATTTTTAATAATACATAATAATAAGAATATAATAAATAATATACTTACTTTAACTTAAATTATTATCATTATATTATTATATTATATTTTATCACTAGGTTATAAGTTATTAACTTTAACCTAAATTCTTTTTAAGTCTTATGGTTAACTTCACAACTTTCGTTCCCAATTTTTATTGTTCTGAAAATATTTCTCGGATGAAAGTTTACCTAGAAAATAGATCTTAATCGTATAAAAAAAGTTGCCAATTATTTTTTCAACATTTCGAATTAAAGTCCCGAACCTAGGAAATGGATAAATTTAAACAAAATCGTTACTCACTGTACAAAAAAAGTTGACAAAGTAGTTTTTCCTTAATTTTCTAAAACCATTATTTTTTTTCACGAATAATTTTATTAAGTAACTTAATTAACTATATCTATGTATTGAGATATTTTGGATCCTTACATTATTTCTGGATATTCTTAAGTTCTTAATTTTAAATTTCTTTTTTTTTTCTCATTAATTTTAAAGCGGAACCAAGTACTATTCATGGACCACGACATTACTTCGAGCAATTTTTTATAATTTTTTTTTCTGCATCTGAGAAAAAGACCGGCATAAGACATATTCTGCCCGTGTAGAGAATTTGTATAGCTTTATGGAAAAAGTTTTTTTTTCTAGAACGAAAAAACTTTCCGTGGAAACATTTTGTGGTTGAGATTGAAATTCGGAGAAGACGAGAGGGAATTCAGTTAATGAATTGAATTTAATTTTGAAACGAAATGTCTCGCCCTTTGCTGTTTTTGTCTTACTTTCCATCAATAAAAAGCTATTATTCTAAAATAGATTGAAATCTGATTAGGGAAAAAAATGCAAAAATTTAAATTGCTATAAATTTTAGGGTCATGGTTAAAAAATGTTATTAATCGTACGAAAAAAAACTAATCTCCTTTATAGCTTTTGAGCTTGAAAAAAAAGCTTAGAAAAATTCACCACCTGAAAGTTTATATCTATTTAAAATTTATACCATAACAAATAAAGAAAAATTAAAAATTGACGCCAAACTGAAAAACTTAACTGAAAAGGTTCGATACATTTCATCAGAGATTATTGATAGTATCAAAAATCGACGCCTACTCTAAATTTTGCTCGAAAAAAAGACCAATAATAAGATATTTTTCCAAGAATATTTCACATAAATTAAATTAATGAAAGTAATATTTTCTGGAAAGAAACATTTTCACGATTTAATACAATAGGGTACATTTATATGTAAAAATAAAATATAAATTAAAATAATCCATATGTAAAAAACATACAATATTATATATATAATATTTGTTATATTATTAGTTATTTGAGAACATATTTTGTCATTGAATTTATTACATATAATATTTCATTAAGAAATATTTCACTATCTAGAAAAGTAGCAGTAGCTTAGTTCTGGAAAAACTCATAATTCCTCCAACTCATATTTTCCTTTCAAAATCTTCGCAATGTGAGAATTTCATCACTTTTAAAAAAAATTTTTGTAACGCCCTTTAATAAACGCTGCCTAAAGAGACGTTTCATCCAAGTCTTTCAGCGCTAAACTAAAAAAAAGTTATTTTTAGGTAATCATTCAAACTTTTCGTGTTTTGGAACACATGGCACACGTCTTCTATTGTGTTTGCCAGTAGAAAACATCATTATGTGGACTTTTTTTTCTCTAAAAATCGAATAGAGGTTGAATCTGTTGAGCAAAACATTGTTGACGTAAACACGAAAGCAATTAATCTTTTTTATTCACGGGTCATTAGAAAAATTAGAAATTGAGTTGGATGAGTAAATTAAACAAGAAATTTTTTAGAAGTAAATTAATTAAAATTAAAATTATAATTAAGTTGATTTATAAATAATCACGATTTATATTTTAGAACTAAATTAATTAAAATTAAAATTAAAATTAAGTTGATTTATAAATTGTCACTGTTAATATAGATTGTGCTATAAATAAATATAATGTCAATAAAATAAATAATAACGTATAAAATAAATGTAAATTATACTATTACAATATATATATATATATAAGTTATATAAAACTTAAATTAATTTTAGAAAGTTAAATAAAAGTAAAACAGAAAAAAAAAACGCTATTCTCAGAAAGTAATCTATACTGGTTGAATTCTATAGTAATCTATAGTAATCTTCTCTGGTTGAATTAACGTTGAATGAAAAAAAAACGAATAAATATTATTCTCAACAAATTTTTTCAACAAATAAAAGTTGGAATTTCTCAATCGTTTCACCTGAGACCCCAGGATTCGATCGTTCTTTGCTTGGAGAGACGTTTCCACCGCTTCCTTCCAGGAATGAACGTGTCTCAGGAAATTTTTAGCAAATAGTAGTTGAAATTTCTCAATCTTCCACTGTAACCCGCCACCCCAGGATTCAATCGTTCTTTGCTCGGAGAAACGTTTCCGGCACTCTCCAGGAACGAGCATATCTCAGCAAATTTTTTCAACAAATAAAAGTTGAAATTTCTCAATTCTTTCACCCGTCACCCCAGGATTCAATCGTTCTTTGCTCGGAGAAACGTTTCCGGCACTCTCCAGGAACGAGCATATCTCAGCAAATTTTTTCAACAAATAAAAGTTGAAATTTCTCAATTCTTTCACCCGTCACCCCAGGATTCAATCGTTCTTTGCTCGGAGAAACGTTTCCGGCACTCTCCAGGAACGAGCATATCTCAGCAAATTTTTTCAACAAATAAAAGTTGAAATTTCTCAATTCTTTCACCCGTCACCCCAGGATTCAATCGTTCTTTGCTCGGAGAAACGTTTCCGGCACTCTCCAGGAACGAGCATGTCTCAGCAAATTTTTTCAACAAATAAAAGTTGAAATTTCACAATTTTTTCGCTCGGCACCCCAAGATTCAATCGTTCTTTCCTTCGAGAAACGTTTCCGCCGGCACCTCGGCATCCACCGCGTAAAAGCACAGCGCATAAAGAGGTGCGCTGTTGCTGTTGAATTGGTAATTGCGCATCGTCGCACGAACGAACGAAGAACTACTTGCACGAACGAAATCGGTCGACTCGAGAATTTGATGTGTGTGTGTGCGTGCGCGGGAATTCAATTGTGAAATAAAATTAGATTTTACCCCGAAATTTCCAAATTAGACTACATACATTATCTCTACATTACTTTATTTATTTTGATTTATTTATTTTTATTATTTATTTCGAAAATTTTTGGAGGAATTTCTCGGGATTTTCTTTTCGAAAAAATAGATAAGAGATAGAAAACCATACAAATAGACAAATAGATGAGAAAAATAAATAGGAAAAGAAAAAAGAAAAATAGAAAAAGATAAGTAGAAAAGAAGAAATAAATAGATATGACACTCTTCACGTGGTTATATAAGTTTTTCCATACACAAATTAAATAACAATATATTAAAATATTATATATATATATTATTTTGTTTATTTGTAAATTAATTCTTATAAAGAGGAACACCTTTTCTATGAGTTTAAATAAAAATTCAGAAATAATTATTATTAATGCGTACTAAAATGATTATTCTATTTCCAATTTTAAATTCAATTAAATTAAATATTATAAAAAAAGAGCATATTTAATATTGGTTCAAGTGAAGAATCAGTTTAAAAAAACTTTACTATTTAATATTAAATGTACTATCCCACTTTGAATTTAAATTTAAATAATTAATATTTTAAAATTATTATTTTATTGCAAGTACTTACTCTTGAAAATTAAGTTGTTTAAAAATGTTGAAATGTGTGAAAGAAAAAAAAATCGGAAAAAATCGAAAGAAAAAAGAAATGTGTTTAGAAGTAAACTGCAAAAGAATGTATGTTATATAACAAGTAGAAATCTACAACAATTAATTAATTATAATTACAATAATTGTAATACCGTACTAATATCGTATAAACATGTTAGTATAAAAATTACTTAGAATTACAGAATTAGAATTAGAGCTTAGAATTACAAAAAATGTAAAAAAATAAAAATTAGAACTTAGAATTGCAAATCACAGAGTTTATTTTCACATATAAATATACAGTAATTTAAAATTTGAAATTCAGAGGTTTTCAACGTTTCTAGCGTGAATTTCTAGGCCCCAGGCCCGCCCATTTTCTTCCACTTTTTTCTCTTCTTTCTCTTCTTTCTCTTTTTCCTAATCTCCTCCATTTTTGTTCCTCTCTTCAACCCCAAGAAGAACCCCCCCCCCCACGTGCAGCATCAAAGGAGCTGAGCAGCAGCAATTGAAGATGGAGGTCTTTTCATCGACGAAAAATTCCTGAATAATTTCCACCAAGAAAAACGTCAATTGGTGGCCATTGTTACGGCTTTCATAGAATAATTTCCTTTAGAACGGACATGTATAGCGCAATATTGTTGGAAAACGTTTATAATTTTTGCCAAGGGTGGAAAAACGAGAAAAACTCAACGCATAAATCGTGAGGTTCGCTCATATGATTTCATACCGGGAGAATATTTTCCAAGTAGGAATCTTCCGAAGAACTCTTAGAATAACGTTTTTGTTTTCTTAAAATCTCAAAAAAAATAGCCTTAACGTGTAGTTAATAACAACGTTAATAATAAATATAAAAAAAAGAAATAAAAAAGAAATATAAGAAATAAAATAAAATATGAGAAATATTAGCGCAAGTGAATCTGACTTTTACGAAAAAAAAACGTTAATTCTTGCGAATTATAAATATAAAAAGCAACAAATAAAATAGGAAATATTCTCAAATGACAAAGAATTTTCCATCACATGAAAGTCATCGTTATGGAACACAATTTCAGTACACAAAATAGAAAAAAAATTGTGTTGGTTATAGTTGAGGCATAATAATTTGTTTTGCAATGAATTTTGAAAAAAATTCCAGCAAAAAGAAAAATTACTTTACAGCACTTCACTTGTTATTTTGAGCAGAATTCAACTTCTCGTATGACAAAAAGATAAAATACCTTTTTTTCCACTACAATCATAGTAAAAGGGGTAATCATAGTAAATCATAGTAAATACAATCATCTTTGAAAAAAAATCAAGCAAAAAAAGAAAGAAAGAAAACATTTGTTTTCACAACAATCATAGCAAAACTTCACCTACGTACGATGTAAAATAATTCGTCAGAATTTTTTTTTTCCAGTGAAAAATTCTCGTCTAAAATCGTACCCTTTTTATTTTTTTTGGCAAAAATTATTCTATGATTTATATGCCACGCGTTTCAACCCCTCTTTATGGTGAAGGTAGTGCTCCTCTTTCCCCTAAATCCTAGACTAAACGGGACCTTTCCTCCTTAACATCCCAGATAATTCCCAAAGTATACTGTATCAAAAAAATTGCATGGTGATAAATTAGCGATAGCGTCAAGAACTTCGCGTAGACGATTTCAGGCAGGGAAAAATTAGGACAGAATTTCCTGGAAGATCGATTGGATTTCAGCTTGGACATCTATCTGAATAGCATCTGAATATACTCCTGGGACGATTATTTCTTCGTATATCAGGGAATCGCTGGAACAACACGAGAATGACGGATTAAAGAGTGTGGATAAAGTGGGTCCTCTAGCTATCTAGGATTTAATTCCCACGAAATGCACTTATTCTGTCATTCGGAGAAAAAAATTATGATGGAAAATATCCGAAGCCGTTTTCATTTCTTTTTTCAAAAAAAAAAATAAAAATTCCCCCGATTTAATCCAACAATTCTAATATGTTTGAATGTTTTTTTTTCTTTTGACGGCGGAGGAAAAAATGAGTTGACAAATCCGAATCTGTCAAATCCAGAACGTTTACGAAATGCAAAGAAATATTTGCAACAACAATTTACGGAACATTTGTGGACCAGACACATTCATTTTCCTCTTTCGACGAAAAAAAAACATCAAGTGACAAATTTTCGAAGCGCGAAAAGAATTCTTTTGTACGTACAAAATTTAGTGGAAAATACATCTGAAACTGATTGATAGCTGAGCGGAAGAAGCGATTCTAAGAATTTCGAGAAAAAAACAAGTATAAAATAGAAAATAGAAAAATCTAGAAAATAAAAAATTATAGAAAAATTTCTTTTTCCGCCTTCCGGGAAACCACTCAAAAATATCCATAAAAGGTGGAAAGGTTATTTCAATGATGAATTGCTCCAGTATGCACCGACATGCTACCATTATGCTCCCATTATATCGACAAGAAAAAAATATACGATCGCCATTTCTGAGAAGAAAATGCTGTGGAGGAAAAAATATGTTCGCTATTTCTGAAAAGAAAATGCTGTGGTGGAAAAGAAAGGAAAGAAAGGAGGAAGAAAAAAAAAGAAAGAAGTTAGGAATGAAGAGCAAAAAAAGACGAATTTCTCGCTTTTTATTATAAAGTCACACATCATATCGACATTTTGTTGTTAGCATTATTTACTATATTTATTTATTTTATTCTTATTTACTATATTGATTTATATTGATTTGTTTTATTCTATATTACTACTTCTAGTTCTATATTATTACTTACTATAAAAGTCATTGTAAAATTTTTCGATAGGAAAAACTATAGAAATCATGAGTATATCGCAAAAAAAAACTTAGTTGTTAAAATTAAAAAAAAAACTTGAAAAATTATTAGCTCAATATTAAATTAAAAATTAAAAACTAATTCCCACCATTTAGTTTCCAAACGTTATTTTTATGTGCATCATTGAAAATATTCTAGAAATTTCTGCGGAAAGAACTGGTAAATATTTAAGGAGGTTCCAATGTCCCTTTCCGAAAAACTTCGATAAATATCTTTTTTCGTTTCTCAATTTTCTTCCTCTTTTCTTCACCTGTTTTCCATTATTGAAATTTCTACAAAAAAGAATTTCTAGCTCTAAAAAAATCCAAATGATCATTATTCTTTCTGGGAAACATTCAAAAGCAAACATATATAACAAACAATAACAAACAATGTAACAACAAATAATAACAAATACTCCGAATGCAGCGAAAATAAAAGATAAACAGATAGAAATAAGATATATGCATGCATTTTAAATCTTAAAAGATACAGTATATGTCATATATTTTTTTAAAATACAAACAAATATGTATATATAAAAAATGTAATAATAAATATAAATATACAGAGCAAAACATATTAAAATTTTGTTTCTAAATTTATAAGCACAATTTCATAAAAATAAAAATGAAATGAGTTGTGATTTTTAACAAACATATATTTTATGCACATTTTACCATTGGTTTTGACATGACACTGATTGTATGTAGTAAATAGATAAATAAATAAATAAACAAATAAGTAAATAAATAAATAAACATGAAGTAGATAAGCGAATAGAACAAAAATGAAATAAATAAAAGTTCCAATACCATATTCGATAATATCAAATACTTAAGTATATTTCTGTTTATTTATTTTTTACATCATAGCTATTAATATCTATTATTAGTTAATTGATTAATTTGTTTATTTATTTATTTATATTCTAAAAGGTCATGAAATAGACGTGTGAATAAAAGAAAAATAAAATAAATAAACGTTCCGACAATCTCCAAGTCCTCTCTTCTTAAAACCTCGGCATTTGGGTGTGTATTTTCTTCTTGAAACGTTCCAGCGTCTAGGTGATGACCTCATCATATTTCTGTTTATTTATAAATTTTAATATTTTAAAAAGATACGAAATAGTCACGTGAATGGAAAAGAAATGAAATGAACAAAGGTTCCGACGTCCGTTGTGGGGTCTTAGCGCATATTCCTGTCTATTTATAAACGTTAGTATTTTATAACTAAAATTAATTAAAAATTAATAAATGAAATAAATTAATAATTGTAATTAAATTAATTAAAAAGATACGAAATAGACAAGTGAGTGGAAAAGAATGAAATAAACAAAGGTTCCTACGTCCGTCGTAGGACCCCAGCGCATATTTTTGTCTATTTTTAAAAAATTCTCTTTTTTTTTTCCATCCCCCGCATTCCATGCAATCTCTGTTATCCACGCCGTTTCGTGCTTATCCTCTTGCACCGCAGGGGAACATGTAACGTCGATGACAGGCACACATATGCGTTTCTCGCTCGTCGTCCTCATCCTCGACCTCGTCCTCGTCCTCGTCGTGGCGTTGTCGTCGACGTTGTAATGTGACAACAAGATGAGAGGACGAGGCGTTTTCAGCGACGACCGAGAACAGAAAAAAAATTGCTCGTCGGTCGTTGGGGCCCGGCGGCCCACGTCACGGACCATAAACTGCGATTAGCGGGGGACTTCGTGTCCATTTATGGAGCGTCCCGGAATTTTTTCCGGAGTTCTTCGTCGCTCGCTCGTTGCTGCGCTTAGGTGCGCTTTCATCGTCTTTACGGTAAATCAAAAGATCCTCGACGTGGTGGGGGGTGGAAAAAAAAACAAGTCCTCTGATGCTTGCGATTGCGGGGCAACGAATTAAACGCTACGAACAAGACAAGACGTCACTTTTCCCACCCGCCTGCCTCGGATAATCGAGTGCAAAGATCGCAAAAACGAAGCAATTCCCCTGCAGATATTTCGTCTTCATTTTTCAAATACGCAATTTAAGCAATAAATTGGAAGCGAAATCCCCCCGAAAAAAGAAGAAATATTGGGCTGTTGCATAAATATTAAGGATAAGTGTCTGGGATTTTTTAAGCTGTAAGATTTTTTTTTCACTACAAAAATCCTACAGTTTATCTGTAAGCACTCAATCAAGTTTACGGATAAGAATTTACGTTCAACTATATATTCATTTATAGTTTTCCTATTTAAATTCAACAATTCAATTTTCAATTTTTAACAACCTTTTATAATTTTTAATAATAATTACTCCTTATATTTTAATATTCTTAACTTGTATGGACTACAATTAATAAGACGGATAATAGTGGCTATAAATAACAACTGCAAAAATTCTACATAAATAATTTCGTGTTGTATTCTTCTCTTTTTTTTGAAAAAGAACCCAAAACTCGCTTTTTTCATTTCAATCTTCTAGAAAATGTACTAAAGTCAATTTTTACATGATTTTTTTCATATCTACATGAGTCTTAAGAAAGGATACTGTAGAAGGTCGCCTACCTCGCTTATTTGTAATTTGTCTTCTCTAGAAAAGCAAAAAACGAAAAAAAAAACAGAAAAAACGGAAAAAAACGAATTGAACCTAGCAAATAAGAAACATTATTAATCGGGTGATTTTTTCAAAAAAAAAACCTCTACAGAATGAAAGGCTAAAATTGTGTGCTTTCTTGTTTTTTCCAGAAAAAAAAAATTGAAAAAACTAGTTAAATCAATCCTTACGTGTAAAAAAGATTTAAAAATAGAGTAGTTTTCTTCCGGAAGAAAAGAACTCCCACAAAATGAAAAGCATCAAAATCCAGATCATATGGTATCATCATATGGTTTCAATCATGTTTTTAATTAGAGTATCGAGGTTATTTTCGAAAACGAGAAAAATAACAGAAGCTACGTGGCGCAATTGGGAAGAGGTTCGGCTGCGACCGTACAGTTGATGGTTCGGAACCGCCCCGAAGGAAACCAAGCCTTTCATCCTTCCGAAGTTAATAAATTGGTATCAGGCTTGTCTGAAAGGATAAATACATTGGTTTGGTGCATCGGTTAGCTACCGCAAGTCATAGTATAGGCCTAACACACACCCGCTTATAAACCTCATGGTGACCCTGAATTGTCAGTCGAATGTGAAGGTGGGTCTTGAGCGGATTGAGCGAACGTGACGTAGATTTTATTCTTTGTCTTTGAGAAATGAGAGCTACGAGGGTGGGATCTCTTCGGTCCACCACATTGAATGCCATAAACACCATCCCTATTCAACACCCTGCACCAGTCTCGCATTCCTAAGGTGGTGGAATCCATGGAAACGTCCGGAAGCGTAGACAAAGCATAGGGAATTCCTTTGTCTTTTAAAGTTAATCTACGAGAAAAAAAAACACAAAGAACTTCCGGACATGAAAACGTGATTTCTAAGAGAGAAAGGAAAAGAAAGAAAAAGAGAAAAAAAATAAAATTCTAAGGTAAAATGATCATAAGACTTTAGTTTCGGGTTAGTTCCTGGCTGAATTTTCACAAATTTTCTCCTCAGGATTTCCACTGCGCTCATCTCGTCCACTAAGACTGCGCAATTTTTGCGTTTATTTCATTTTTTCTGAATCAATTTACTGATTTTCACCATTTTTTTTCACTTTTTTGAATTCCGATTCTCACCTTTTCTTTCTCACGATCGGAAAGGGTTCACTTTTTTGATAGAGTTGTCTCATCTTTTACTTCAAAAAAAAAAATCCTTGAAATGGACATGAGGAATTTTTCAGTAGATTTATATTTTAAGGGATTTACTTGAGAGTGAATTCTCTGGAAATATCGGATTGAGTTTCTAAGTTTAAAAAAAACTGTATAGAACTTCTATACCGAAATATTTAAAGCTCTAAATTTTATGGGCAACAATTATGTGGAAAAAATCCTGAGAATGCGAAATTTTTCCGAGATATCCTGGAGCATCCACTGGGAAATAGAGAAGTGAAGCAGAATAGACAGAGGTTATGGGTCCCATGTGAAAAAAAGAGAGGAAGAAATCCGAGAAGGAAAATCAGCCGAACTCAAAAAATTCACATTAAAAAATGGAAACAGAGATAAATCAGAAGTTTCTCCCTCAGAAGCAAAAAAAAAGAGCAAATCCAGAAATGTGCTTCGGAAAAAACGATTTCCGAAAATCTCTTAACGACACAAAGAGACATTTAATGCAATGTGAAATGCTCTTATTACAGAAAAACGGAGCTGAGCATCCTGGAACATCTGGAAATATTCCCAACATTTTCAGATATGCAGAAATTAGTCGAGCTATAGAGAATTTGATAAACTATACACAGTAAAGAAGAATTTCTAGGTCCAGAAAACTTGGGGAAATTTTTTTTTCAAGCGAATTAAGTAATAAGGAAAAAAATAAATTGTTATTGATTATTCAATTATTTCACCTCATTTCTGCACTGAGTTTCGTTTTTAAAGCTGGACTGATGTTATTCGATTAGTTCAATTATTGATCGACTGTGATTCTAATCAATAATTGAAATAATCACCACATTACGGTATCCGAATATTACTGTCAGCATTCGGCCAGTTGCTTCTATAATCTTTCACATTCCTTTCGGTCCCCCTATACCGTATAACAAGGCTGAATAACAAATTTTTTATTGTTATATTATTTATCTTTTTATATTTTTCATAATTTTTTAGATATATCTTTATATTTTTATATTATTCACTGTTTCCATTTTTATACTATATTTTTATTTTTTTTTACTCAACTATGAATATTCCGAATAACTATGAATAGACAATAACAGTGAATAATAGGAAAAAATAATTAGTAGAGCATTGACAATTGGTGATCATCGATCTGTTTTCACGTTCTCACCGATTCTATAGAAGTTAATGGCGAGTATTCATAGAGTGGAATTAATGGGGCCGTCTCAGCAGAGAGATCACATGATTAAAAATCGCCCAACATTTCCATGCAACTCCTGGTTTGTTCACAAATTTCTGCATGAATAGAGTCAAAAGGCGGTCTCGGCGGACCCGTATGACCAGCCACATATACCGTAACCATACCGTATCCACCGTCACAAGTTATTTATTTATTTATTTATTCATAATGTGAATATAAAATAATCATCACGTATCGTCTCATCATGGCATAATTATCGTGAACACATCAAACGTTCAGTTCAAATTCCCACCGTTCGATGATGTCGAGTTTTTTTTCATTTTTGAATTTTTCACGGTCAATTTCAGCTAACGCTCTGCAAATGTGTTCGCTCCCCGCCCTAACTCGGGAGCAAAATCAAGCGAAAATTTATTTTTCGATGTTTTTTCTCCGACGACTGGTGATTTGCATGCGGCTTAATGCTGTTACAACAGGAAAATTCTGGAAAATTTGAGGGAACGCTGACATTTTCTCGCACATTTAAAACTGTGACATTTTATCTGATTTTCACTGAGAAGACTACAAATTCTCATTCTTTTGTGCTATGTTATACAAATATTTTACAAAATCGCAAAAAAAGGAACGTAGAGTAAAAACAGACTTCTTCTGACCTCGTGACTCCCACGAAAAACTAACCGGAACCTACTGAGTTCCATAAAAATGCGGAAATAATCGATATTCTCCGAAGTGTGGGATAGTTGGTACTAGAAAAATCTTTTTTTTAGGAAACTTCAAATAAAAACATCCAACCGCACTCTCTTATTTCTAATTCTTTATATATATTTTATTTATATATTTATTTTATTTTATTTTATTTATATCATTTATTTTATCTTATTTGTATCGCTATTTTACATCTACTGGCGAGAAAACCCTCAAATAAATTTTTTTAAAAAATAAAAAAAATTTAAACTATAGATATAATGTACAGAGAAAAGTGTTGAGGAAACCGAAAAAAAGAATACTGAGGAAACCGAAAGAAACTGGGAACCAGAACGTTGAGGAAGTCCTCTTCTGACTTATTTACTATTTCCTCACCTCAAATTCTTTGTTTACATTATTACTCATTATTTTTTATCTAGAATTTGACAAAAAGTTGATTATAAGTCACTATAAGTCGTCAAAAAAGTTTATTTTATTAACTTACTTTGTTTATTTTACTATTTTACTTTTACTTTTTACTTTCTTAAGTTTATTTTACTTTGGATCAACTATTATTTCTTGTGCTTAATTTTCTTTCTAAAAAAGGTCTGCAACAACTAACTGCATCGAAAACCTTTTGAAGAATTTCTGGATCAAATCCTAACCTGTAATAATATTTACTACCTATACACCCATAAACTACGCTATATATTACCATAAAATTATAATTATAATTCTTAAACCACCATATATTCAATGATATACAATTTTTGCAAAATGTTATAGTATTTTTATAGGATACTAAAGTACAATTTGTATCACTACATAAGTTGTATAATAATTCATATGACAACTACCTGTGATAGGGTAATATTTCACTTATTTATACCAGCATAGAAATTTGATATCTACCGTAGATCAGATTAACGACACGGCTAATAGTTAGCAACATTTCAGAGAATGCCAAAAAAAAATGTCCCGCCCCTGTAAGGTAAATATTTTCCGCTTAAATTTCTAGGAAGAAACGGAGAGAAAGGAAGAAAAAAGAGGTTTCGACGATCCTTCTCCTATACTTAAAAAAAGATTGGAAATTTAAGGAATTTTTCTGGAAAAAAAGTTTTGTGTGATGATTTTAAAATTAAAAAAAAAAGAAAAAAAGAGACAAAGAAAAAAATTATAGAATTTTTCTGGAAAAAAAGTGTTTTGTGTGATGATTTTCAGAGAAGATATAAGGAAGCAAGTCCATTTAGTCAGTTTTTTTTTCTCGAAATGAAACTCAAAAAAAAACGCTCCGAAAACATAGTTTTAATAGAGCAAAATACATCAATATTAAAAAAAGATGAACTGATATTGAAATTACTATTATTAAATAGAAACATACTAACGATTTAATAAGTAATCCTTATATAATTAGTTAATTTCATTTTTATAGTAATTTTTTTAGTTCTCCCAATTTGAAATTAATAATAATAATAATAATAATAATAATAATAATAATAATAATAGTAAACAATAATAGAAAGCAGTATTTGTTGTAGTAATAATATAAAATAATAAAATAATAATAGTGTGTAATAAAATAATATAAAATGCAAAAATAGTTCCGTTAAAATGAAAATGGATGTTGAGGTCATCAAAAATATCACAGGGCTAAGAATTGAGGCTAGGAATTGGCGAAGACTCATGTAACCCAACCTCTGGGAAGGACGTTGACCCCAGAATCACTGGATTCTTCCCACAAAGATCATCCATGAATAATAGTTAAGGATATGCGCATATCTGTAGCGGTTGTTTACGGTGACATGGTAGCCCGTAAACAACAAAAGCTGACTTCATCAAAGTAGTGAGCAGCAGCATAAAGTGAGTGACTGAATGTGTGGAGAACAACAACCGAGCGACAGAGAGCGAATGATTGCGTGTGTGTGTGGGGGGAAAAAAATATGTAGGAGAAAATAGAGAAAATAAAAGAAGAAAAAAAAAACGCTAACCTGTTCACGGTAAAATCCGCTAGATTATAGACAACACGAGGATTCTCACAATGGCATTCTTTATCGCGAATTTGTGAATCCGTACAGATCAATAGACCGGCCGGACATCGATTTGTATGATATTTCATCACGTACGGAGAAACAACCATATAAATAAAATAGAAACAATTCGCACATGCGATCGAATCGAACACGTTCGGTGAGAGGCTCTCATTGGTCGATAGACGACAGGACATCGTCGAAGATCGATTGTGATTGGTCGATCGTGTTTCTAAGATACTAACTATGTAGTATATGGATCAAAGTACTGTAGCTTGTAGATCACTATCGGCACAAATTATTTGAACTGAGAATATATAGATGGGTGTGTATGTGTGTGAGAGGTGAATGTAGGCACAAACCACGCCCATTCACAAGCCAGAGGTACGAGCGTATGAGAGAGTACGGGGAATACGGATGGCGTAGACATTGGGGAAAAAAAGGGGCGGGGTGAACCTCGTTCCGGATTAATGCCTATTGAAGGCGGCGCCAATCTTCGTTACTCTTATGAATTTCGATGGTGGTGGTGCTGCTGCAAAAGCACTTAGTTGCAGAGCGAAGAGAAAGGAAAAAAAACACACACGCACGCACGGAAATCCCCATCACTCGCTCGCTCGCTTATCCGGACGAGTTTTCGGATTCCCGCACAAAATGACCGTATTAAATGTCTCACTTTGTTTTTTCAGTGATGAAGATCTCTTTTTTTTTTCGTGATGGTCCCCACAATGCTCTACAACACTAGCACAATATAGACATAGATGATTTTCAGACGCATAGACATAGATGATTTTCTCTCGGATGGAAAAATTAGTAAAGAAAAAAATTTAGAAAAAAAAAACAATAAAAATTACTACATTGCAAACGTTTCCCTGAAGATCAGGATAAGCGAACAAGATGGAATGCCGGGCCAAAAACGTTTCGGATATACGGGATATTTTCTGAGCTGTTCCGAAAATGCTCCAAAAGTTTCCAATCATCGAAAAAAAAACCTTTTTATCTCCATTTTTCTTGCATTTATATTCGTTTTCACTTACTTTGATTGACTTTATTTCCTGTCATACTTTCTTAAAATTTTAATAAGTGTTTTTTTAGGATTCTGTGGTCCAGACAGGTTTCAAAAATTTACAGCTACCTGAATGTTCCTTCCAGCTATAAAGAAAAAAGCATCAATCCCTTAATGAGCCAAACATCTTCTTACAACCAATCAATTCATGCTACAAATGATAAAGTTTGCTACCATTTTCTGTCTTTTCTCTTATTTTTCTTCACTACCTGTCTTTTATATTTGCCAGAAAAAAAATCAAAACAAACAAAAACGAATTTCAAAAAAAAAACTAATTAAGACACCTTTCTTAAAAATTATCAGGAAGAATTATCAAAAAAAAAACTTCCATACGTGACAATTTTGACAAAAATTTTGCTGATACGTTGCAAAAAATTTTCCCACACACACTTTAAAGGTCCACATCCTTTTTCAGTTAGCCGAGTGAAAACCGTGAGAGAAATGAGAACAAGGAAATGGAAGCGACAAACGTTCTCGAGGAAGATTCAACTCAAAATAAAAAAAAATATTCAAATGAAAATAGAGAGAAGAAGTAGAGTACAATATTCAAACAAAAAATGTCTATAAAATTTGAAACATTTCTTAAAATATACCCAGAATATCTGAGGAGGAATAATAGATAATAAATAATAAATAATAAATAATAATAATAATAATAATAATAATAATAATAATAATAAGGAGAATGGATAGTAGAAAAGTGTAGAATAATGAATGAAAGAATGAATGAATAAATGAATAATAATAATAATAACGATAATAATAATAATAATAATAATAATAATAATAATAATAATAATAACGATAATAATAATAATAATAATAATAATAATAATAATAATAATAATAATAATAACAAAGAGAATGGATAGTAGAAAAGAGTAAAATAATGATAGCGAAGGGATAGGATTTTATAGAAACGTCGAGATATTGATGTCTGCATCACGCGCCACTAAATCTCAGCGTTTCTGACATAAAGGACATAAACCATCGGCATTTGGTTCGCTAAGAGGTGGCTTTGGAAGAGAAAAAACTAGTTTTCACTTCCGCATAGTTCTTACTGGAAACCTGTTGTGAAATTTTCCGCCCTTACGGGTTGCAGCCAATCTCTATGCATGGGGTTTTTACTTTAGAACTTGTCTGAAATGTGAAAAGGGAATCCGCTCTCTAGGCTCTAGGTTTGTTATCGATTACCAATCAATAAATCATGTTACCGGTATTGTGTTTAAAGTCAGCATGTCACAAATTTGGGTGTGTTTGTGTTTCCGTGGGCAGGTATAGATTTTGAGGTGTAGATCACGAGTACGAGAGCGGTCAGACTCAATTACTCCTAATCGTCTTAAAAACAAGCGTGGGAAACCGCCTTACTTCCTACGAGACACGTGAAAACGCGCCACCCCCGCCCACGCGCCGCGTTCATGATCGAGCGGTGGAAAATCGATGACAATTCCTTAGCGGCCTGTTCAAGTAAGAAAAATGAATAGACTGCTGAGGAGCACGTAGCGTGTACAAGGTGGCGCGTTCTAATGTGCCTCGTAAGAATTAAAGCGGTTCTCACGCGTTTTTTTAGGTTGACTAGGAGGTATCGAGCGAGGCAACGCTCATATTCGTAACGTACATCTCGAACCCTGGATTTGCCAATGGGGAGCCCAACATCGCCATCATTCTTGATATGCTGAATTCTAGTGTGATCACGAATCGAATAAATATTCTAAAGTTCTTATTAGTAAACAAAAACAAGACAAGAAATTATCTCTGCCATTTACAAAAATACTACCAGGTAATGGGTGAAATAGCGCAATCGGTAAGAGGATTCGTTGTTACTGCACGATTGATCATTAGTTCGAAACCGTTCTGGTGCCCAACTAAGCCTCTCATTCCCCCAAGGCCGATGGTGTCAGACTTGTCTGATAGAATGAAAACACTGACTTAGTACAATTGCATTAAGTTATTCTTTTCCTTAGGCTGCACACTCGTTCGTAAACCTCTAATGATTCTGAATCGAAGTCGAATGTGTTGGTGGGTCCCGAGTGGATTGGTTGACGTCGAGCATCCTTTTATCTGTTTGCAATTTTCTCCTATTTATTATTTCTAATGCCGTAACCCACACCAATCCTATCCCACCCAAAAATTCGCAATGTCATTAAAGTGTAAATGATATCTAGGAACTATGTGAACGATGCTTGGGCGACATCACAAATTTTATTTCAGGAAAGTTCCACGAGAGCATCGGACTGAAGCTCAGAGATCGAGAGTGTTCAGATTCTTGCTGCAATAGCTCACAATCGAATTAACTGAGTGAATAATTGTTTACCTTATGTCCAACATCTGGAAAGGCTAATAAAAAATCCAATTCGATGGCGACTCGAACATTGTAACCTTTATTTCAAAAAAAAAATTTTAATGCAGAGGTAAGAAAAAAACTCTTACAGTACTAGCCAACAATTTTAAATAATAAAAAAATTAATTATTAAAATCATTCTTGAAAAATTACATACATATTAGTCACTTAAAAATATTTTTATGAAATAAATTCGAGCTGCAGCTAGTAAAACACTATCCATACTGCGAAATAATGACACATTAAGAATACTGAACCATGAGCGTTCATTGAATATTCTGGATACAGTGTGCTGAATTTGATTTGTGAATTTAGTTACGGTTGATTTATCGATTTAAAACATCCGCATGTAGCTCTGCCACAAACAATATTCGAAGTGAAGGATAAAAGATGAAGTGAACATCGTTCCGTTAATCAATCCGCATGGGACCCAAATACGCGTTCAACTTCAATTCAGAATTTGTAAGAACCTTACAATTGCTTGCGAGTGCGAACCGATGTGTAAAGTCAGTGTTTTTATTCTCCAGAACAAGTCTTGCACCAATTTATCGACCTCGAAAGGATGAAGGGAATACTTGCACTCCGAGCGATTTAGAACCTTCGACGGTTCATTCGTGACTGGACCTCTTACCGACTGCGCTAGCTAACATCCCCATAATCTAAGGGAAATTGCAGCGAAAATCCACTAAATTCTTATAGTTGGTTTTCAGTATTGCCCATATTCGACTGTCCTTAAATCTTGGTATGTTGGATACGTAGCATATTTATTGATTTCCTTGAGCTGTGGCGAAGATCGGTATTGATATTTATTAACAGCTAATGTCTCGGCGTTTTCACCTTTGTCAGAGCCTGGAAAGATCAAAGTCGTTAGTCATTTATGGTTTCAAGCGCCTTATCATCACGCAGAAAGCATCCAAACGGTAGGTAAACTCAAACAGCAACACATTGGGTAATGCTTACCTCATTAACTAGACTTGGTAACGCAACAGACCACCACGTACCACAACTATGAGTCACAAGAGTTTTTTTTATAAGGACCTGGCGGCCCGCACCGTAGATCAAAACCGGCACAGATTTGGATATGGGGCTAGCTTGTTTGTGATCGCAATGCGCTCATCTTTCATGTTCATTTTGGAAATTCAAAATTTTTCAGTGCAAAAAATCCATCCATCCATCGATGGATCAGTGGGAGCGCTTTTGGCCCTTGGCTTAAAGGCATCACCCCACGAATCTGAAGTGGTACGGATTTCAAATGGAGTATTCGTATACAGGATCGTAGATTATAGAGAGAAGGCGTTCATTTCTTCCTAATTGCCGTAAAAAACGGCCCGGAAGATACGTTTTCGCGTGCTATTTTCCACAACAAGTTCGATTGGAGCGCGCCAGCCTTGTGCACGCACCGCATCTTCCGGGCCGTTTTTTACGGCAATTAGAAAGAAATGGACGGAATCACACGCCTCTCCATAATCTACGATCCCGTATACGAATACTCCACCTGAAATCCGTACCACCTCAGATTCGTAGGGTGAAGCCTTTAAGTATGTACATGAATTGAGCTGTCGTTTCTGCTTCCTCATATTCGATACTGTAGCACCATCGTCCTTCCGTTGTCTTTTCATTAATTGCATTACTCAACATTTTAATATTTCCAATAATTTTAGGATTGAAATGCTCTTAATAATTTCGCGCTCTTAATAATGACCTGGTTGACATGATCGAAGGGCTATTACATATTATTGCCTGACGCCTTTGCACGAATTTTTGCTGAGGCTTCTCATCCTTGAATATAGGTCTGCCCGAACCTTTTCGTCCATCTTGTGATACCACATTAAAAACAATATGTGTTCGGTCACGAAGGAATCTCTTGGAATCATTTTGGATTAGTTCTCGCCATTTTCGTCTTTTTCTCACAATATATGATTTTTTATAGCCGATATAGCTTTTTTATAGCTTTTTATAGCTTTTCATGGCATGATTACTTTATTGTTGTTTCCTCAAAAACTGAGCAGTTTCTAGTGCTTGACGCGGTTACCCGCATCATCGCAAAGGCATCCTCAAATATAGTTCTGCCCGAACCTACTAGATCTATACAATGTTCTATAGCCTGAGAGACTTGGCGTATCGAGTGAACTGCCCACAGACAGAAATTGACCCGGCTACCTCAGATCGATAATGTCCAACAGTTCAGCGTAACGAAACGGAGAGTTGTTATCAACGATTCCCCGCTCCCTTTAGGTACTTGACTTTTTTTGGTAGCTCTTTGGTAGTATGCTAGACGACAGAACCTTTTTGCTGGGTAATTTCCGTGCAAGTTATATTGCTCGTGCCTGCCCATAGCGTATACTCGCGCCTGATTGCTTTTAAAGGCACCGAAGGACAAAAGTGACGCATTTTGGAAGCGTGTGGAAAAACGAAGGGTTTGGCGTGTAAATCAAGAGTATCAGCACCGTTCGCACAGTTCCTCCTTCTTATCTCGAAACACGACGCGGAAAACGGCATTTGTTACGTGAAACGCAAGGACGCATGGGAAGACGCTCCACCGTTGTGGACGTGCTACCAAACCGGGCAGAAAACACACAATCTGTATCGCCTAAGGCAAAATAAGCCTCCAGAATTCAGAAGCGGGCGGTCGAGGATCAATGAAGCCTCCTCGCCACCTTGTTCAAGTGAAACAAATGAAGAGGCTGTTGAGGGAATCGGAACTCATACAAGGATGGCACGTCCTAAAGCACTTTATAGGAACAGACGTCGTGCTTATGCTGTTTTTCAGGACAAATAGAGGGAACTGAATGGTCCAATGCTCATACTCGTAAACTACACTTCAAGCTCCTAAGTCTCACAACCACGTCCGTTTTGCGGTACGCTGCCTTTAATATCAGCGAGGCCACCGTGAGCAAGTAGCAATCAGACTCGTATACGTGTGCCACCAAACTGAACCATCCACGACAGCTCGTTTTTTTGCATATCTGGCGCAAATCGACTTTTACGAGCTATATTTGAACAAGGAATAATATTGACAAATAATAGTAAGCCCATCAAGTGCAAAAAATTTTATTAAGGAACTAGGAAATCAATTATCATGAAAAATAATCGCTGAGGAATGTGCTACTCACCGATGAATCGTCTTCCACCACTGAGCCGCGCTTCCAGCGAAGGGTTGATAATAAGTAAACATAAACATAAACATGAACAAACAATTTATTTTCTGATTCTAGGAAAAATTCCCAAAATGGGACAATACGCCTTTAAAATTTTTCTCTAAAACTATTATTGTGCCTCTTCGAATAACACCACACGATACAGCGGACGTTCTTTTCTGGATAATGTTCCAAGTTTACGGGAGTGAATAAACATAAATATATTATGCTGTGCAATGCACAATGTCTGATAAACAATCACAATAATTCAATAAGAATAAATTGTGACTTGATTTAGTTGTCTTGATTGGCTTAAGCGGCGTGCGGATGTGACGGCATAAAGCAGCTATCAGCTTCCTCGCTGGGACGCGTTCTCTTTAAAGGGATCACCCCACGAATCTGAGGTGGTACGGATTTTAGGTGGAGTATTCGTATACGGGATCGTAGATTATGGAGAGAAGGGTGATGTGGTCCATTTCTTCCTAATTGCCGTAAAAACGACCGGGAAGATGCCGCTTCGAGCGTTCCGGCGCGCTATTTTCTACAACGAGTTCGATTGGAGCGCGCCAGCCCTGTGAACGCGCCGCATCTTCCTGCCTTTTTTCACGGCAATTAGGAAGAGATGGACGGAATCACCCCCTCCCCCCCCCCCACTCCCCCCTCTCCATAATCTAATATGCCGTATACGAATACTCCATCTGAAATCCGTACCACCTCAGATTCGTGGGGTGATGCCTTTAAGGGCAGCGTATCACGATTATGACATGGTGCGGAACACACAACCGGGAAGAGTTCGGATAATAGATCGCGGAACCGAGCGTAGTTTTGTTCACTTGCCCTTATCGTCGTTCAAAAAAACGGCGTGTAGAAGTTGTGTGTAGTGGCCTTGTCAAGTCAGTGTTTTTATCCTCCCAGACAAGTCTGGTACCAATTTATCGACCTTAGAGGAATGAATGGGTTGGTTGGCATCAGGGCGGTTTTGAACCAATGATAGATCGTGCAGTAACAGCGTATCCTCTCACTGACTGAGCTACACCCACCTTTGAATAGTATTTATTACACAGTAATATGTAGTAAACAGTACACAGCAACTCTGTCTATCGATTGAAAGATGGAGAACACCTGTATGACCGGTTCTACAGCCGTTAAGGCGGGTACGTTCTCTAAATGTTATAAACGCTACAAATGATCCAATGTGAGACACATGACCGCCAGCCGATCTTTTTGTATCTCCAAACCCCTGCGTTCGAAGGGAGTGGTCCAGCAAGTACCGTAGACCGGATCAAAACGAACTGAAGCCCAGCACAATTGCACAGTCGCCGGGGCTCTTTTCGGGACCCTTACACAGCTCTATAGTCCGACCGGCAGGGGTCCCACATGGATCGCGGTGGGGTAAGCAGCAACGTACCGTTTCGAGTGTAGCCGCTTACGCCGAAGCGTCCTGGTTGTGCTCGCTGTGATACGACTGTTGCTTCCGTTATAGCACCGCATCAACAACGTTACGCTATGATTAAACTACATACCATACTTCCATCTTTTGTTTGTTTTATGGTTTACCTACCAGTGTTTTCAATAAATAAATGAATAAATATCTTGCGTTACACACATTATATTACAAGAAGCGTAGAAGCTCAAGACACCATCTTTTGAGTTTCTTTTTTTCTGGTAGAAATGGAGACGTGCACTGAATGCAGTCATAAATTCAAAGAGAATTGAAGATGACCGAGAAAAAACCGAAAATCCCCTTTTAATGTCTCAAATTTCGGCCAGTTTTATGTTTCTTCACATCCTGACGAAATGCTTAGACCAAGACGTCAAGAAAATTGCCTCTTACGGAACATCTTGCCCAGAATTCGGGAAGTATAACACATTTCCATTCCAGGGATTGTGTATATTATCTCAAAGCATCAGCGGAGATGTTTTGAAAAGAAAACTCTCATAGATAGTGTCGATGTGTCTACGTGTCGATGAAGATATTTAAAAAAAAGCGTTTACGGAAAATTTCACGACATTTCGAGCATGGTGGTTGGAATCAGGGCTTCATAAAAATTTCAGATGTGTTAAAATTTCGTGTGTGAGAATACTTACTTACTTAGATACTTAGATGGCCCGTCTTCACTGGACGTGGGAGTCCCAACATCTCTTCTACTCGTTTCGTTCCCTCGCCATTGTCATCCAAGATGTTCTCAATTTTCGTCAGTGACATTGACGGGGTCCTTGAGCCGTGTCCACCTGAGCTCTCAGCTGGATCATCCGTTTAGCGAACACATCACCCCATCTCGTTGGCGGTCTCCCTCGGGGGCGTTTAGCGTCCCTTGGGATCCACTCCAGCGTTCTTTTAGTCCATCTATCGTCGATTCTTCTCATAATGTGCGAGAATACTTGTTGAAAATTAATGTTGATGATTCGGGTGGCCACGGTAGAAGATAACGTAACGTAATTAAACGAATCAGAACAATGTGTCCTACATCGATTGGAGGAACTTTGAACATTTTTTACCGCTTTCAGCGCTTCTAATTTCTGAACCAACGAGGCTAGGAGGGCAGAAGTTGTCTACAGTAGCACATATGTTCTGGTACCCCGTATTTAACCGAATAACGGTGCCCATGAAAAGGGAATTGAACCGTTTCGAGTATGTATAGTATTCCCCTATCATTGTACCCCTCACCATGGATTTCACAAAGGAACTCCTCTCAAATCCGAGAAAAAAATAGAAGAATGAAAGCATAGGTGAATAGATAAACGAATGAGTGAGTGAGTGACTAGATGAACGGATGAACGGATGAACGAATGAATGAATGAATGAATGAATGAATGAATGAATGAACAATGAATGAATGAATGAATGACTAGACGAATAGAAGAATGAAAGCATAGGTGAATAGATGAACGAATGAGTGATTGCGTGACCAGATGAATAGATGAACGGATGAACGGATGAATGAATGAATGAATGAATGAATGAATGAATGAATGAATGAATGAATGAATGAATGAATGAATGAGTGAATGAAGTTTTCGGTAACCTGATTGAAAGGCTTTAATTATAAACATAGTATCTAAAGGAGTTTTGATGTGTTTATGTTTATGTGTATTTTTTTTGCTGGATGAAATTTCAAAAATTTTCCAATATTCGGTTAAGAATTGCCTACCATCAACACTATATAGTCCATAATATTAATCATATACGAATGTTGATGGGATGGGGTTCTCTTCGGCGTTCCTCTTGTTTTTCTCACGCGGCGCACATATATCTGGAGAGGGGAAAAACAAAAAGTTCAGTGGAATACTTTTTAAAGGCAGGCACCCCACGAATCCGAAGCGGTACGGATATCAGGTGGAGAATTCGTGTACGGGATCGTAGATTAAGGAGAGGGGGTGATTCCGTCTATTTCTTTCACATTTCCGTAAAAAACGGCCCGAAAGATACGGCGCGTGCACAAGGCTGGCGCGCTCCAATCGAACTCACTGTAGAAAATAGCGCGCTGGAACGCTCTAAGTCGTATCTTCCCGGGCCGTTTTTAACGGCAATTAGGGAGAAATAGACAGAATCGCGCTTCTCTCAATAATCTACGATTCCGTATACGAATACTCCACCTGAAATCCGTACCACCTTAGATTTATGAGGTCTGATGCTTTTAATGACTGGAATATCTCAGGACATTTATAAACGGAACCATTAGCGCTCGAATTTGAATAGAAAACATCAAAACAACATAATTCTACTTCACCACATGATCATAAATAAAATAAAGTGCCATAAAAGGGTAAAGTCTCTGGTGCACCAATTCTCTTGGGATGATTAACGCATTTTCCGGCAATGCGTTAATCGTTGAGGTTTCTTTCGAGGCACGTGTTGGCCTATACAATGATGACTTGCGGGGGCCAACCGATTTGTTTGTCGACCCCGGATCGGATGAAAGGCTTGGTTGGCACTGGGACGGGTTCGATCCATCGATCGTGCGTGCACAGCGGTCCTCTTGTCGGCGGCGCTACACCCATGCTTTAAATAGAATGAAATATAACATAAATAAAATAATAAGGTGAGGTTTTCTAGGCGGTAGCTAGCCATTGCACCATCATGCACCAGGTGTTTATGCACCAGGTAGGTTTTGCACCAATTTATTGATCCGTGGATGATCCAGTGGTTAGAATGAGAAGCTAGATTGTCGTGGTGAGTTTTGAACCATCGAATTTCTTAAAAATAAAAAAAGAATCGCTACATCCGTCCTACTTATTCTCTCTTAAATTCATCACTCCACAAATTTGAGGTGGTACGGATTTCAGGTGGAGTATTCGTATACGGGATCGTAGATTATGGAGAGAGGGGTGATTCCCTCCATTTCTTCCTAATTGCCGTAAAAAACGGTCCGGAAGATACGGCTTCGGGCATCCCAGCGCGCTATTTTCTACAAGGAGTTCGATTGGAGCGCGCCAGCCTTGTGCACGCGCCGCATCTTCGGGGCCGTTTTTTACGGAAATTAGGAACAAATAGACGGGATCACCCCCTCTCCATAATCTACTATCCCTTATGCGAATATTCCACCTAAAATCCGCACCAGAGATACCTCAGATTCGTGGTATTCTGCCTTTAACTTCCCTTTATTGAATCCAAAAACCTCCCCTGAAATACCCGACGTTGGGAAAAGATCCGGGTTCGGATACGAAACGAATGGTGAAAGGATCAACAACAAGAGATTAAGAAAGTGCGACGGACATTTTCCATGAGGAATATATAAATATATACGGTTAAGCCTCATCCTCATTTATGAAACCTATTACGTCTCAGAAGTACAGTGGCTTTTATCGAGAACGAGACGAGAAGAGTAAATGAGGACGAGAAACACGGATAGTTGTCCAAAACATTAGTTCTGCCCAATTTTCAGCGATAAACATTCAGATACTCAAACAGTGAAGCGTGGACGAGTTATCCTTCTCTTTTCTTACGTAGCAGTCTCATGCTATTTAAAATAAAGGATATTCTGGAACACAGATGGAATAACGCTAACGTTTTTGTAAGATGGAATAACGCTAACGTTTTTATTAGAATTGAAAAGGAAATGGAACAGGTTTTTTCGCTGAAATTCCATACAAGGAATCCTAATTTCCAGGGGGAATTCTCACAAAGAAATCCTGAATCTAGAAATGAAATTTAGAATTTCGAGAAAAAAAAAACAAATAATCATTGTGTAGAATAACGAATTTATTCTTAGTTACGAGAAAAAAATTCTTCCCTTGTGATAAAAATCTCGAAGAAAAAAATCGACGAAATCGACGAAGTGTTCTACAGATAAATTGCAATTTTCGTAGCTTTCAGCCTACACTATGAAATTTCAAGGAAAAAATCCTATTTTTTTCACCATTGATGAACTAGCCGAGGTACGGTAGTAGTAGTATGGTAGTAGTAGTGAACTTTTTTCTTGTTTTTGAATAGAATCAATAACAATTATTAGAAATGCATCGCGCGGACAACTGTCACATGTCCTGGCATTCATATGAAGCCTATTTGGTGGCAGATGAGAAAGGACAATTATTCATTGAGCACATTCATTCGATGAATACATGCAAATGTCGATGAATTGAGGATAAATTTTGTTTATTAACGTCGGAGAAGGAATTACGAATTTTTCTACCTTCTTAGAACGTCAAGGTAGCAATATCCATTTAAAAGAAGGCCTTCTATAAGAGTTCAAATGGAAAAGACATTTTTCCAACAAAAAAAAAACCCACAAACTTCAAAAAATTGTTTTTTCATCTTCATTTTTCAGATGAAAACGTATCGCAGTTCAATCGATCATGAACGGAAAGTTCTGGATACTTACCTTCGCAGCAGAGTTGTATTTTTCTTTTGGCATCGAGCACGTCCCCGTCGTAATCGATCAATAGCGTGAAACGACGAGCCACCGCCAAGCACAAGATGGACCGCGTTGCGGCCGCGCGCACCTCATGCTGTGATCGGACGTAGTTTTTGGTGAGGACTGTAACCAAGACGGGGATCAAAGTTGAAAGGTGTTAACACAGGAATAAGCGACACAAAATATGACATTATCGATTTCCTCCGTCATCGGATCGATTTCCGCTTTACTCGGATATCGATCCGATGACGGGAGAAGAGAAAAAAGAAATCTTTTCATTGTTAGCGCCAAATACTTGCCATGAATCAGTTTAAGAAATAAAAGTCGCCTATGTCCTTCGTTAGGTAACGAATAATCGAAAACAGTCAGGATAGATAACGACGCAACGTATACATCAGAACCGATGTGATTCGTTGAAGAATCGCTTCTATCATGCGTTCTTTAATTCTTTCCAGGAATCTCTTTTCTTTACGCGACCATCTCGCACGCGGCTGCGATGCGGTCCAGCGACCACAAGCCGGTGAGGACGGCGCCCAGGTGTCGATCGGCGGCCAAGGTCACGTGACGATGGCAAAGCGAAAGAATTTCGTCTTTATCCTTGAAAACTTGGGAAATCATCGAATATTCCACGTGTTTTCGTGAACCTCAAATTTGTCGCGCTCTACAAATTGGAATTTATTAAATTTTCAGAGTAATATTAAATTCAAAGAATTCGTTGCGACGATGTGCGAAGCAGCACACGCGATGACATCATAAAGTTATTAACTCATCAGTACCTCAGTGAATTTTCTGAAAACATATTAAAGGCAATGTATCACAAAATTGACGTAGTGTGGAAGGAAACTTAACGGAAAATAAAATAAAATTCGAGGTGCAGATTACGAGTGTAAGCGCGGCCCCGCTCAATTCCCGGTAATCGGTCTGAAAAACCACGTGGGAAAACGGGCCCGCTTAATCCTACGAAGAACGTGAGAACGCGCCACCTTTTCGCACATCTCTCATCCACGTGCGGGCAGTCGAGGTTCAATGAGGTATTCTCAGCAAGTAGAAGTTAAGCCAGTCCAATGAATAGGCTGTTGAGGGGACCGAAGCATGTTCGTCAAAGGGCGCGTTCTGACGTATCTTGCAGGAAAAAAAGGTCGTTTCCCACGCCGTTTTTCACGACGATTAGAAGAAATTCAGAGCGGCTACGCTCATATTCGTAATCAATACCACGAACCCCGTGCTTTCTTTCAGGTTTCCATATGTTGGTTTCGTGATACGGTGCACTTAAATAGGAATTTTAGCGGATAGAAATAAGATGGATGAAAATCGAATGATTTGAAGCGGTTAGATAAAATATAGAGTTTTTTTCCAGAAGAAACATTGCTTCCACCCGATAAACTTCGAAAACCGATCTCGACAGAACTGGTCAAAACCAAGCTACGGAAACAGCTCAGCGGCGAAAAGAAGGACGACGGCAATGTCGAATAAGATAGATCCTGTGGTCACGATGTGATGAAGAGGATCAGTGAAACTTCGCAAAGAAAAACCCTTCAGGCACAAAATAGAACTCTTTTTCTCTTACGCAGTTATGAAAAGAAACGTTAAATGATTGTCATTCATTTCTTTTAATGCTTTCTACTAATTTATTCCTAGATTTTTATCCGAGAAAATCTTTTGCAAGCGAATAAAGAAACAACCTTGCATAGAACAGCTACAATACTAAAAGAACCGAGACATAGTTGAACACCATAAGGGCGAACTTGCAACATGAGTGCTAGATTAAAGGGAAAAAGTGTGAAAGAAAGGAAAAAATGGAGAAGTGGACGCCAGAGCAGCAAGGAACGCTGTAGAGCAGCGATTTACACGAGCAAACGGGACTAACTCCGATTCCCATGGTCATATCGTGATCATGAAGATCGAAGAATTCTTTACTTAAGAAAGATATTCAAAATCGCAGATTTTATCCAATCCAGCTATCCAGTCCATAGGATCTCCACGTAGTATGGACTGGATAGCCTATGTTCGACTGTCTTTGAATCTTGGCATGTTGAAACGTAGTTTTTAATTGATTTTCTTGAGCTGTAGCCAAGATTGGTATTGATCTTCCCAGGTAAACTCAAACAGCAACACATCACCTAGTGCTTACCTCATCTACTAGATCTGGTTACGCAACAGACCACCACGTACCACAACTATGAGTAACAAGGGCTTTTTATGGGGACCTCACTTCCCGCCCCGTAGATCAAAACCTGCCTAGGTCTTGATATGGTTATAGTTCGTTTGTGACTGCAATGCACTCGTCCTTCCTGTTCATTCTTGGACTCCCTCATCATCGTTGGCGGTGATCCAAAATGCCTCTAATGTTCTGCGTGTTGTGATGTCGGACTTGTGGGATAGTATACTAACTTCTACCTCTACTACGGAGTTTTGATGGGATATTCTACCGTGTGGGGTGGAGAGTTCAAATTTTTCGAGTCCATCTGGATGTTCCTTGATCCTAATACACAATGAACGTCCCGTTTCCCCTATATAGTCGTCACCACACAATCTGCACGTGATACGACACACCACTCCTGATATCATGCAATCACCCTTTCTGCCATAAGGGCAAAACACGCAGCTGGGAGTTGTGCAGAGTCTGTCGTACGCACGGTTACGCCGCGGACGCGTCGGGGTCTTCCAAGTGAACACAGGCGCAAACGATTACGAATCCCGGAAACTAACATTCTACTCCTAGAAACAGAAATTTCCAATAAGAATTTGTAATCTTCGTCTCATTTTATCCGTTGCACATTCTGAAGTGTCGATAATAACAAAAAGCGATAAGTACGCATCCGTAGAGCGGAATACTCTCTCCATATCTTGTTTTACTAGTCACGAAAAGATAGATAGATGAGGTGATGGTGCTAGGCAACGTTTGTGATTTTAATTGCAAATTGGGCACGCATAAATGTGCGCATGTAAAAATGGAAATATTGGAAGCACTAGCATCGGAATTTCTCATTTGCTACAAGAATTCTGGACAACATATGAAAAATGCAATTTCACTGATGTGTATTGTGAGGAATTGCAGGCTATTGTGCAGAATAGGCGAAAAGCATGTGAGAAACTCATGAAACTTTGCCTTTTCCTTATTGACATATTATTTATATGTAGGATCCTTTTGAGTTAGAGTAATGAGATGAGGAAGGACGCAGAAATAATTTGACAGATTTTCGACTCCTGATAAAAAAAAGAACAAAGTTACTGGGGTATCAATCTACTTGAAATGCGCCAATGCGTTTTTACTTTTAATTCTTAATCGTTGAGATTTTGGAGCGTGTGTTCGGCTGTGCAATGACCTACGGTGTCCAACCAATGTATAACGTAAGTGTTTTTAAACTCCTAGACAAGTCTTATACCAATATATCGTTCCCGGAGGGATGAAATTTTTGGTGGGCACTGGGAAGGTCTCGAACCTTCGACCGTGTGGTCACAGCGGACTTCTAGCCGTCTGCGCCATTGACGATTTTGGGTTTCTTTCACGAATAGAAGATAGAAGTAGGACTTATAATTCATGACTGTGATCCCGTTCAATTCTCGTTAACAATCCAGAAGAACACGTGTGAATCAGCCCCAGGTGGCGTTTCTAACTAACGATGCAACTCATCACACGCGGGCAACTCCGTCATCATCGTCATCCAAAGTCTTCGATCCAGCCAATATAACACACTAACTCAAATAAGCAGCGGAGCTGCCTCACCAGCATAATCGTGGACGCGTTGCGGATTGCACGCGTTTTATTGCCCGTAATAACTTGCCTCGTTGGGCAGAAAAATCACACGAGACTATTTCACTCGTTTTTTCTGGGTTGGTTTTCAGGGGAAAATGAGCGTGATAACATACATATTCGTGAACATCTCCTGTAATCCTATCCATTCATTGAAAGATTCGAACATCGTCATTTTTTACATGTGCTCCACACATGTACATGACGTTCAGTGGTAATTGTTTTTATAGGGGGCACAATACACACGTAGTTACTGCCAGGATATCACCAACGGTTGCTGCCGATACCAGTGCTAGAGGCTATACGTTCTTCTTCCGTTTGAGTAAAAGCTGTTTTGACGCTCCATCCATACGAATAAATTAGCATAAGTGGCGCTTTTGTATGTGTGAGTGGGATTGATGGATGGGAGAGGATGTGTAGCCGAATGAGGAGTTCGGGCTCAGTAGATGTGAGCATCATATGATCAACACATCAGTAATTTATCATAAAGCAGGAGAATTATTACCCTCTTGAAGCGACAACAGAACTATTGGATTTTAAAGAAAAACTAGATCATTTTGTAGGGGAAATTTGTGTGAAAATGTAGTGAACATGGGCATATGTGATAAACAATGACGATAATTTAATAACAGTTCTCTAAAATCTCTAAAATCCGATACAATTTTAATTCTAATTGACAACAATTCATAAGAATTGTGTTTATTGCCTACCACACGTGACTCGAAATTGTAGGTCTTGCGTTCATAAAACAGTACTTCAATTAGAATTTTTCTCAATGGATTAGAGCGTAGAGATATCCAGGAGAGTTAGTCACCATTGGAGAGTTTGAACTCTAAAACTGTCCCACATGCTAGATGTCCCACACAATAAATCATGGCTTCATGGATATAACAGATAGGTGAGATTGTGAATGGGATTGTTTATTCGGTAGTCCTACCTGCAACCTTCCTAGGATGTTTTCCCTTTCCAGATTATTCATCAGAAAATCTAGCGAAAAATTTCCTAGTGGTGCTGTTAAAGGCATCGCCCCACGAATCTGAAGTATTCGTATACGGAGTATTTAGTATTTTCAGGTGGAGTATTCGTATGCGGGATAGAGCATTATGGAGAGGGGTGTGATTCCGTCCATTTCTTCCTAATTGCCGTAAAAAACGGCCCGGAAGATGCGGCACGTGCACAAGGCTGGCGTGCTCCAATCGAAAATAGTGCGCCGGAACGCTCGAAGCCGTATCTTTCGGGCCGTTTTCTACTGCAATTAGGAATAAATGAACGGAATCACCCTTCTCTCAATAATCTACGATCCCGTATACGAATACTCCACCGGAAATCCGCACCACCCCGGATTCGTGGGGTGATGCTTTTAAAGAGGGTCCCAGCGGATTTTTGAGCACGCCCTGATCATACCTTGGCAGAGCAGTTAGCGATTGTACGTATTCTAAAGAGATTTATTTTCGTTGCTACCTAAACGGCCAACTGTGCTCACCTACCGTTACTCAGACACTGCATCGCCGGCTAGGATATAGGATTCACGAGCTATTCAATTGTTTTGGAGAATCAGATACATCCAGTGGAATTTTGTGATGTGAGGTGATCTCAAATTTTCAACGTCATCACAGGCTGGAGAAATTCTCACGTGAAATAGGAGAGGTGGGTGCATCTAGTAGCTCCAAATTATGTATAAGAAAAATCTTTAGAAAAATCTAAAAATCTAATATGTATAAGTTAAAGACGAAACATTCTAGCTTTCTAAAGTGACGGAGGTGTGGGGGTTACCGTTATCCTGTAGGTCTCAAGCTTCTTTGTAACTTAATTTATTTCAGGACAGAGGGACCTTATGTTTTTCTGCCCGCTTAGAAGGAAAGGGTTGTTCATTTAATAAGATTTTTAAACTTGCTCCATCCTCTTATTAGAACACGACACGGCAAAATAACGTATACTTTTAACTACATTGTTCTTTAATTTTCTTCAGTAATTTTGACAAGTTACACCAACGTTCTTCTTCACATATTTTCTTATAACCGTGTAGTTTTTTACGTCCCTATGGCGAGAAGACCATCTAAGACGGTTGTCTACGTCTTCATTAACGACGGAAGCGTGACCTCGTCGAGGTCACTGCTCCTGTATCCTCAGCCAAATCCACTATCCACGTAATGTGTCGAAGGCAGACGCGGAGAATCCGCCGGGACCCTCTTTACCATTCCCCATCTCCTAGTCATCTCTTCTTGAAATTTTAGCATGGTGAACTGGACCAATTTTCTTGTCCTGGTAACGAGGTTTAGGTGAAGCTTTATTTATGTCCTAAAGTTTCGACAGCCTCGTTTTTATCAAAAGTCTGAGAACAGTTTGAGGTTTTTGATGCTACGAATATCTCATCGAACTCCTCTTCTCCCTTTGCCAAGATTCTCGTTCTAAGTGCACCATGCAAGAACTCCAAATAGGAGAACAAACTGACCAGTCTATTCGACTGACTGCTCAGGTAAACCATCGCGTTCTCGCAGATTATCACCCACCCATGTCACTATACAATGTGTACTGGCGTGAAATCCCATTTAACTTGGGGAGAGAGGAAGGATACTGAGCTGCGCAGCAATAGCATTCAGCTAGTAAATGGCGTGGAAGTTCTACGACACCATTAAAGCGGCACAAGAAAAATGAGAAAAATGGTGGGATTGAGTTTGAAATAAATTGTACGATATTAGCCCATGAGAGAGAAATATTCGCTTGAAAGGCATTAGAAGCGCTCTGTCTTTCCGTTAGGAATCCATCCATGAATAACAGAAGTGAGTGCTAATCAACCACTAATGACTATGCCGCTAGTAACACTCTGAGAGCTGTAAGATTGCCCCACATGCAGTTCCTTAACGTTATCCAGACATCAGTACGTAACGATATTGCAAAGCGTGTAGATCTCATTCGCGTTGGGTGACAATTTGTAAGAACGCGGTGGTTCACCAGCCGACCGCTGATCGGTGGGATTGGTCAGTTCGTTTTTTTCTTTTGGAGGTCTTGCGCGATGCGAGCCAGTCTTGTTTTGTAAAATTCAGGCGAAATTCTAGTAAGCTTTGTTCCATCTTGTTTTTTTTTGTTTTGTTTTATGTCACACCTGCAGGTGTTTTCAATAAATAAATAAATAAATATACTTACAACGATATCGAAGCTTGGCAAGGAGAGAGGAGAAATTGGATGGGATATGCATAGAAACCTTGAACCATTTTCAAACCTTTGATGACGACGAGATTGTCAAAACATCAAGTCAACGGTCAAGCGAACGTTCACCAAAACCTCGTGGGCACAACAAGAAAACAAATCCATTGAAACGTTGTTTTTTGTTTTAAAATCCAAAATCCACAGGAAAAACTACAATAAAAGCTGATATTATTCGTGGATAGTTCGTATAAGATGGTATCATCCGTTCTTTTGTCGAGAAAATTTACTATATGATACGTTCGCGCACCTGTTCATCCGCTTTGTCAGCAAATGTTGTTGGTCTGATAGTAACTATAATGCTAATTAATTAATTGATTAATTAATTAGTCGAAAGTGTAAAATATACGAAAATCTCTCAAGAAAATCATAGTCGAAAAATACTTTCTTCGATTGTGATCTGCATGTACGAAATCGCAGTTCTCTTTTTTCTTTTCTTTTCAAATTTGAATTTTCAAGTTCAATTTTTTCAAATCTGAAAATATCCCTAAGACAGGAAAATGTGTATCGTATTGGATAAAATCGTTGTCTCGAGTGTTGATGAATGAGGATTTTTTACGTGTTTCAATGTTATTCCTTGTAACAATCACATTTTATTCGAAATACAACTTTATTTTCGCAAATATTTCCCGGAAAATTTTTCTTATTTGATTTTATCTATTTCTTAGTTTGTTGGGAGTTTACTTAGTTTTTATTTTACTCATTTGATGAAAAATAATATTTAACTCGCCATGATTTTGACTAAAACAATGGGGAGGGAAAATTTCGAACGGCTTTTCTATGATTCACCATTTGAATGTTAAATGCTGTGCTTTTGTGCTTCGAAACTTATTTCATCCGCTCCTACGCGTCTGGAAAAAAAAACACCAGCGAAAAAAGCTCTTCTCATGATCTATTCATAGCAGCATAGAGTTTATGAAGTTTTCCTCATGCATTCGGGAATGTGCAAGTCAACCGTTAACATGTCTCGAGAGGGATTGGGATCCGTAAGCCCAAAGACCGAGTTTTTGTTTATTTACTTATTTCCTTAGTTATTTATTTATTTACTACGCTCATTAACGTGCCATTACTCTCAATGGTGAACGTGAAGAATGTGGAAAGGGAAAAAGAGACAAAAACACCGTAAATACATCGTGAAAAGACAGAGAGAGAAAGGGAAAAGGCAGACATCGAGCAAGGATTAGTTCCGGGTACGAAACTCCGGCCTATGTACGTAATTTGCCACTCAAGACCTCGACAGGTTTAAAAAAGTAAGTTATTTAAATCTAAGCGCCGTGATAGTTGTTGTTGTATAAGCGAACTGCAGACAATAGCAGCGATTGAGCGATTATTGATTTAAATTATTCGAAGAAAATCCCGAAAAGAAAACATAGCATTCGAATTGAATTGTACCGCACTTAGAGCTCTGAGAGGCAAAAACAAAGATGTCAACATCAATAAATACCCACGTGTGCGACTCACAGAGACTCTAGCATAATCGAACACGGGTGGAGCAGGTCTTATATGAACCAGCTCTAATATTCCGGATATTTTGACCTTCAAAAATCAGCTGTTTCAAAAAAAAAACATCGATTCTCTGGCGTATCGGCAATCCACTCGGGATGCGCTAACGCGTTCACTTCATTTTAGAATCGTTTGAGGTTTACGGCTTGAAAGCGTTTCTAGCCTATGAAGCGACTTGTAGGGACTATTCCATATATCAGTATAGTTTTAATAAAATAAAAGAAAAAACTAGATTAGAACAGATAGAATTGAATGGCCGGAGAGGAGAATAGAATGTAGTGTAGGCTTCCGTTTCGCCTCTGCCCTTAGAGTGAAGTCCCAAGTCAGTGTTTTTATCCTTCCAGACTCATTAGGTACCAATTTATTTAGGACCGTGGAGCGATGACAGGCTTGGTTGGGAGTAGCAGCGGTTTTGTAGCTTCCATTGATCGAGCAGTAGCAGTCGGACCTCTTACCGATTGCAATACAGTCGCCCGAATCAGTTATGTTAGTAAAATAAAGTGGTATGAATGTAATGCACTCGGCAAAACGTTCAATACCGATCCTAGCTAAGGTTGAAAAGACGAAAGTAGAAATCACAGCATAAAAGGGGCCCTTATCCGATTGATACTGTATTTAAATGTTACTTTCATGAAATTTGACGGTGGAATGGTTCTAGAGACTGCTTAGCTATACTGACTTGGTTTGACATTTCAGAGGAATCCCAAGTGACGTAAGCTTGTAGGGGTTCATATGAAGAAGTCAATAACAAAGTTAACTTGAGCTCCTAAATTTACTTATCCACGGGACACCGGAAGAAGTTAAACCCTTACGGTCACAGCACCTTAAAAACACGCCTGACCGGTCAAAGGCATCACCCCCCAAGAATCTGAGGTGGTACGGATTTTAGGTGAAGTATTCGCATACGGGATCGTACGTTATGGAGAGGTGGGTGATTCCTGTCCATTTCTTCCTAATTGCCGTAAAAAGCGTGTGCACAAGGCTGACGCGCTCCAATCGAACTTGTTGTAGGAAATAGCGCGCTGGAACGCTCGAAGCCGTATTTTCCGGGCAGTTTTTTTTTGCAGCAATTAGGAAAAAAATAGTCAAAATCACTCCCCCTCCCCCTCTCCTTAATCTACGACCCCGTATACGGATAGTCCACCTGAAACCCGTACCGCCTCAGATTCGTGGGGCGATGCCTTTAAAAATGTAGGGTTCGGCTGCGATTGGTAACGGTAAGTGGTTTGAAACCGCACCAGAGCCGACTAAATTACTCAACTTCTTAGGTTAGCAAATTGGTATCAGACTTATCCGAGAGGTGTATACTGACTTGACACATCGGCTGGCCTCCGAAAGTTCTTCCATAGGCTTCACACATACGTTAGTATACCTCAAACGATTCTGAATTGGAGTCAAGGGGTGTCAACACCTTTTGAAGGGATGATTACTTAATGCAGTACACTTTCGATTGATAATATCAAGTAATAGCCAAGATTGATGACAGTCTTTATTACGGCTAACGTTTCGGCGTTGTCGCCTTCGCCTCAGCCTCAGTGACCGCGTTGCCGCGATGTTACTGGACATCCGCGTGGCGGAATCGTTCACACTAGTACACTTTATTTTTCATCTGTTGCGATGACGCTTCGCTAATATGTGTGTTATTTTATAAGTACAAGTTAGAAGAAGAATTCGTAGCTAAAAATACTTCATCTAATTGCGCGTTGTACTGCAATTTACCGAATAAATCCTCTTTGGAGCACTATTTTGGATGTAGAAACGAGAACTTATAAGTAGGTCATTTCAAGACTGGTAATGAGTTCAAACTATGTACTTATTTCAGTTCATAGTACTCGAAATGCACTTGCGCGTCTTCCTGTTGCCATCATACGTCATCGTGAGCTGTTAATTAACTATAAAAGAAAAGGAAGGAAATGCACCTCTGCGACGATTATAGTTAATGGTTGGTACGCGTCCCAAAGCTCAAACGACTGCGACGTGCATTCGATTGGAGGGAACGTGGTGAGGAGGGAGTAACGAATAGGTCTGCTGTTCGGAAAACTGACTCCCCAAGGCCTAGATACGGACCGGATATAAAACGAAAAAGTGTATTTTTATGGTTAGAACCACCACGCAGTTAACCAGCGTATAGAAGGAATTGTTGTTCATTTGTTTGATTGGAAAGTTATTCTATTTTTTAATATTTATCGTTATGTCTTTGAGAATGGTAATGGAGGAAAGTTTATTAAATGATTTACACTCTACAACGACAGCTTTATATAGGTCCCAGGCTTACACAGGAGCCGACCATCTGATGATCTACCTTAATTACAAGCATGATCTATATCAGTTACATGCAATCACAGTGTATCAATCACTTTACTCCCCATCCAACATCCAGTGCTACTGAAAATTACTTATTATTTTATTCTATTAAATTTTTACCAGGGTAGATGGAGCGCAGTTAGTAAGAGGTTCTGCTATCACTGAATGATAGGCCGGAGGTTTGAATCCTCCCCAGTGCCAACCAAGCCGTTCAGCCTTTCGAGGGCGACGAACTGGTACTTATATAGATTTGTCTGGAAAGGTAAGAACTCTGACCGGAAACAGTTGAAAAGTTCGACTTTCAATGAACCTCGGTGTAGTTGATTGTCGTAAGTCGGTGAAACGGCACGACCGCTGTATGTTTGCATCAAAGAGCATGTGAATGGAAAGAATAGGTTACGAGAATGGAATCCTTTAGGTGCTCATAGAAGACAAAAACACGACGGAGCCGATTTTGAAATTAGAGTCCAAATCTTAGCGCACGAATCTAAAACGTTGGCTCGAAAATCGCTGGAGGCATTTTGGATCCAAGCCAAGAACCTTAAATGAACCTTAGGTGTTATCATTATCGACATGTCTGTCGATAATGCGGGAACTCGCGCCATATCTTGAATGGTTCTTCCTATCCGAATGTGACATTCGAATCATTCGTCCTCGTGATCGATCAGTCAGCGGTCCATGCTAGGCGTTTCCGATCTAAGGTGAACATTCAGTGTAGTCGCTAAATTGGTGATTGAAAGTAGGCGTGGAATTTATCAGTTTCGTTGTGAAAAGGTTGGTCGTTTAAATTGTAGATTAAATCGACCATTTCGGCTCTGAAGAAGGCGATACTGCCAAAACGTTACCCAATAAAATTATTTAACAACTTCGTGTACAGCTTATCAAAATCAAAACGACTGACTTGAAATATTTAAAGGCTCGAAACACTAATGCTCATTGTATAAGCCATAAAGATATTTCATTGCTGCTCATAGAAGGTTATAAAGTAGCAGGCAAGGACATGATCAACCCTAACGACAAAAGAACACACATCATATAGGTAACAGCAGACTTATCATAGAACCAGATCACAATTCACTTCAGCTTCGCCTGAAGCGCTGCGGTTCATCGCAGTAGCGACAAAACATTGACTAGCCCCGGCAAGTCATTGTATGGGCTAGTTACATGTTCTTAAAGGCATCATCCTACGAATCTGAGGTGGTGCAAATTTCAGGTGGAGTATTCTTATAAGGGATAGTGGATTATGGAGAGAAGGGTGATTCCGTCCATTTCTTCCTAATTGCCGTAAAAAAAAGGTTTGGAAAATGCGGCGCCGCACAAGGTTGGCGCGCTCCAGTCGAACTCCCTGTAGAAAATAGTGCGCCAAAACACCTGCAGCCGTATCTTTCGGGCCGTTTTTTACGGCAATTAGGAAGAAATGGACGGAATCACCCTCCTCTCCATAGTCTCCCATCCCGTATACGAATACACCACCTGAAATCTGCACCACCGCAGATTCGTGGGGTGATGCATGTAAACCCCAAACGATCCTGAATTGAAGTGAACGCATAGGCGCATCCCAAACGGATAGATTAACTGTAGGCACTTTATCCTTTAGTAGATTTTCACTACTTCTTGTGGATATTCAACCAAGCAACATCATGATTCGAAAATTTTCTACCTAGAAAAATTTCTACCTATGGACAAATAAAAACTGTCCCGTACGGATAGGCATAAGAGAGTTGCGAAATGAGCGAGACAAATATGCAATTTGAGAGAAAAATCTTACTAATACTACTTCTACTCGCTAGAAAAATGGTTAATGGCTAATTACATTCCGTAAAACACATGTCCGAGACTAATTTTATCAATTTAATAGTGTAGAAAAAAATTATATTGTTTTCCAGAGGAAAAAAAGCAGTGCTTTGCAAAGAGATGGAGATTTTCTTCTTTTCTTTCTCAAAATCTATGAGTCTAAATGAATTTAGTAAAAGGTAAGACGAGGGAAACCGCCATTTAATCGAGAAAACGGCCCGAGACCCCTCTTGACAAAAGGCCCAAAAGACTCCGTTAGAACCCCCTTTCCGTTCCCCACCGTATACGAATACTCCCCTAAAAGCATCAATGGCCTTTACAGCAGCATTTACAGAGCATATGTAATTCCTTGAAACAGTTCTTTTTTTCAAAAGCAAATTAGAAGTGCAAGCTATTGACGGACGTCGCCAATTATGTTCGCAGTCGACATCCGACGTCAACGATACGGGGATTTTTGGCTGTTCTGACCTCCTAAGTAGTTTTGCGATGATTTTCAATGACCTGCAAAGCATCGCCGATGATTGTCATTAAAAAAAAACTGAAAATCATTGAAAACTGTTATTATTCAAATTAGGCACAAACATCAGAAATAAAAACGACTATAACTAATAAAAAGTTTAAATGGTAAAAGATACAAATCCTCCAACACTAAACGCACATGCATTGATTTAAGCTGTGTAAATTTTTTTTCAGAAAAAATTATTCTCTAATTGATTAGGCAATTCGAACAAGGAATAATAGTAGAATTTAGTAAGTTTTATTTTATTTATATTATTTTATTTATTTAATTCTTTTTCGACTACACATTCATAGGCCCAAAGTTTGACCATAAAGAACAAATATCATAATACAATATTTATATATTATATTTATATTTATTTACACTATTTTGAAAATGAATTTATATAAACTTTAAAAGTTGTTAAATTCACATTCCAACCAGCAATCATTATACTTAACGCTCATCCCCTTTAAAGTCCTTTGTATGAAGAAAAAACGAAAAAAAAGAAAAAAGGAGAAAAACTTAACCTCTCCCCTACTTCTAAGTAAGAAAAAGACCACGAAAAGTTTATTTTGAAGTTTGAAGTATGATTATTATAATTGATATGATTAATACAATTACAGTGAGTGACTACAAACAGAAAAAAATATGCGATATTTTCATCTTTATTGTTAGCAACCCTTTCACACAGTCGTTTTTTTTTATGATGAACTCAACTCAGTGCTCGTAGCCAGCCTGCAGAAGGTTATCGTCGGAATTGATGCGAACGCAAAAATGTGTCTCGTATGACAATCCAGCGTGGTTGGAAAATGTTATTATTCGGCGAAGCAAGCGTCGGAGAACGATAATTGTCTGGGTGACCTTTGCGAGCAGACGAATCCCATTATTGCATCCACGCTTGGATGGAATCATCGAAGCCATCAACTTACGCGGCATGGATAAACCTTTTTAGCGCCTGAAGAGCAGCACCGGTGAAAGATGACAACTCTCAAACTTCGGTTCGACTATGCTTTGACAAAGAATATCCCCTTTCTGGATATCGGGAAATTTAGAGTTGTGTGAAGTGTCGCATTCGATTCCAATCACCGTCCAGCTCTTCTCAGTTTGAAAGTACGTTTTCACAACAAAAAAAGTCGAGAAGTTCGACTTCAGCCGAAGATCGCCATGACAGGTCTGAAGGACTAAGAATGCAAAAAGAAATTCCGTCAACGGGTATCCATGAATATTGGAGTACGGCCCAATAAGGGGCCTAGTGACGCGGACTGTTTGACCAGTTGTATTCAGGACGCTGCAAAGAAAAAATCCCCGGGTTTTGAAGTGTTCAATTTTGCCTCTCCAAATGCAATTCTTGAAGGGCCTGAATCATTAGTGATCTGAACCAGGAAACTAGTAAACATCAAGATCGAAGCAGTTCGAAAGTTCGTTGAAGGACGAGAACACGAGGAAAGACTATCCTCAACTGTGACAGTCAGCAATGGTAACCTCTTCATTTTTCCACAATATCAATGGACTTGCTGACCGGACCGGGTCGGAAATTCTTGACTGTGTCCAGAAAATTAAGAATAAAGACCTTGTCGTCGATGATATCATGTGAGGAACAGTTTAGCAATAGTAACCTCTTCATTTTTCCACAATATCAAGTTTTGCAATATCCTGTTGATGTGGTTCTTGCACCATCACCAGAAGTCAAAAATTGTGGTGTTTACTGAGAGAAACTTCATCAATATTCAGTGTCACTAACATCCAATAAGTTAAATCAAGACGATAATTTCGAATAAAACTTAGACGTTTGAAAAATTACAAAGCTTTGGGGACAAATATGGTAGAACGAACGTAAAAAATGCGACACTCACAACCCTCTCTGGTTAATTTTCTCTGAATTTTTTGGGAGTGTTTTTCGGAACTCGATTACAAGAAACAATTCGAAACTAGGTATTTGCAGTTCCAAATTGCTCTTAATTATAAATAGTTATAAAGCAATAACATAAATCTAATATAAGTATAGGTATATAGTTATACTAAAGTACAATAACATAAAAATAGGTATATAGTTATAAGATATAGTGTAACAATCCAATATTAAAATAAATCGAGTTTTGTGACGTCTATTTCTTTCTTAGTTCTTCAAAAAGAATTAAGTAACTATAGTTCCGGACAAGGGTTGTAGCCGCAAAGCTTCAACCGGTAACAAATTTCGTTAGCATAATTGTTTATTTCTACATGTGTAAAAATCGTTATTTACTTCTGCAAAACAATACTATCACGTCAACGCGTCCGTAACTTCGTTACCGGTCACTAATGAAGCTGGAGCAGCAAATTTGTTTTGCGTTCTTGTACACAAGAAGGAACGATAGGGCTGTTCGTGATTCGCGTACGCGTTCATCACAAAAAGTATGAGCTAGTAGTATTAGAAAAGATGTAAATGCTCTCTGTATAATGATCAAAACAACGTAAACGTCTGTGTAGATTCTAACAGGACAATAACAGTGAACTCTAGAGAAAAGATTCCCTCACAGCAATCAGGTTTTTGATGGTTACCGGTGCGAGCTCTCAAGTCCAACTGACCGTAATGATTCCCCTCTCGAGATTTCAACGAGAACACACTGGATAAGTCCAGATAAGTAAGTCTCACCTCAATAACAGACTGCCATTTCTCACGACGTGACTTGACGCTACTACCAGCCCAAAAGTAGAACTACTGGTCCGCGGTTGTATTTTCACGGTACACGAGGCTATGGTGCACAAAGGAAGGTATGTACTGTATAAACCGTCCGTCCTCACAGCTATCACAGCCGAATTTTTAATTAATTAATTAATTTAATTTTTAAACTTTAATATTACTTTATCCGAATAACCGGTGACAATTGTTAACTCGTGAGCTTAAGAGCTTGTTGAGAGCTTAAGAGCTGTGATAATTTCTGGCATTAGATGAAGGGGAGCCTCCACAACTGTTAACCACCTCATAGTGGCGTGGAGGTGACTCGCCGATCTGTGTTGCAGAGCGGAGGTACGTCTTCTGTCAGGGTCTTCCAAGCTAAGAAGGAGTTCTACGCCTCTGACATTCCAAGACCTGTGAATGGAAAACCTAGCTGAGAGTAAACCACTGTCAAGATTCACCACCGTTTTGGCAAGATATTCCAAAGTGGGTGGTGTCTTACAGGTTAGGCGACGACCTGTGGTGAAAGCTAAGCTAGGCATGGTAGGGCTGTTTAGGATGGAGAAAAGTCTATTGGCTACTCCAGCATATATAGTACCCTGCACATTGGGCCCTGCCGTCTCAGATGTCGGACGGTATGGCGACCGGTAAGAGACGATCAGATCTCAGGTTGCTCAGGACGTCTTCGACTCTGGACCGAAGCGACACGTGTACGACTCGCCATGGGAACTGTCTCAGGCTCTGTGCTTAGTGTCCACAGACGTTGCGTCCACAGTGTCCACAGACGTTGATCTACATGCCCTTCTCGGAGCTGCAGAGCGTATTAAGTTTCACGTGATTGCTCTGCAAGAGACCAAAAATATAAGGAGCAACGTACGACAGACGAATGATGGTGCTCGTCGTTTGCGAAGAAAACGTTCGAAAACGAAAACGCGAGCGGTGTTGATTTTGTTGTGCACTCGTTTGTTGTCGTCCATCTCGTTGATTCTTACGAGATCCTGTCACCTCGTCTGTTTTTTTTTTCGCCTCCGCCCTCTGCGCCAAAAACCTATCAGCATCATCAACTGGCACTCACAAACACCAGCAAGTGATGAATCCGAATTGAACGCGTTTTATGAGGAGCTGGAGGAGGTGAATCGTAACGAGAAGTCCTTCTACAAATTCGTAGTTGGAGACTTCAATGCAAAACTAGGAAAGGGACTCGAAGAGGAATACAAGATTGGAAGATTTGAACTACGGAACCACAATAAAAATGGCAATCGTCTCCCCGGGCCGTTGTCAGCCGTTAGCCTCTTTCATGAAAATTCGCTCTTCATGAAGAAAAATCATCGTGGGTGGACATAGGAGTCTCCTAATGGGGTGACTGATGCGGAAAACCATTCTTTTGTAGAGGTTTGGATCACCCTCGCCCCCACTGCCCCCACGCGAAAGTAAGACTTAGCCACATGACGGAGAAGAACATCTGCTGTCGGCAACAAACGAGGAAAGAAGTCGTGCACGGCGGTTGCATACTTTAGGACTCCATGTCCCAAGGTGGCTGTTCAGAGGACTGCGAGCCTGTGCTGAACGTGCCTCTAAGCCACGGGAGACCGAGGCCGAGACCGCCGACCCGATGGTCCGATTTCTTCGTGGAGCCCTTCAAGGGAAATTTCTGTTTAACATCAAAATGTTTAACATCAAAATATATACGGGGTTGGCTCAAAAACTTCTCTCCGTAGCTTCATCCAATCGTTTTCTTCAAAGTTTACTCCCTAATTTTTCCCACAAATATTCTCCATTTCTTTGGGCATTAAATTTCCAAATAGTACTTCATCCCTTATTTGACTCGTTAGCAAATCCACTCTGCCGAAGAAGGTATAATCTTGGTTCAAGTCTTCGACGTGTTTTTTACACCTTTGACTATGTGTGTTATTTTTTCTCAGTACATCAGAGAAAATAAATATTTCTTTCAACGTGTTTTGTTCTTCTCGCTCGAGAAAAAAATCATTTTTAGAGCTTGACAGATCGGTAGGTCACGTGCTTAGCAGCGAACAATAAATGCATATTTGTTAATGTTTTTCATATTCATAGCACGATCACTTTTTCAAATTTCTGTCATCAAATCATTTCCAACAGTCAGATCAGCTCAGCTGATTTAGGCAAGGATGTATTATGTATTACGGAACCAGAAAAAGTGTCATCGTGCCCGATATTGGTATGGAATGAATTTATTATTTTCTCTTTCTTTCACACTATTTATGTAGCTCCGGCAGCACCACCCACAAGTCCACCAGCTCCTTGTACAGCGTTGAGGAGAATTTTAAGAATCTGAAAACCACGGAGTCAAATTCAAGAAGTTATTCATGAATTCTCTTATGGACGTATCGTATTGAATGTATCTTAGAACACGAACCACGGCGAGAAGTTGCTGGACGAGCTTAAGCGCTGTACCGAGGTCTGGAATACCGCCGACGCCTCCAGTTGGGCTGTCAGTGACTTCCGCGGTAGAGACTTGATGAATAACAAGAATAGTGAGAAGAATTACTGCTCCGATCTTCATTCTAAAGTACACACGTTAATTTTCACAGTAAAAAATAAACGTTAGCAAAAATAAATGCGCCACCATCAGCGACAAATCCGCTTCCTTTTGTACGGTGTTACCGTCGACCAAATACCATTGTTTACTTCGTATACCTGAATAAGGTTTTGTGTGGAAAAATTCGGATGAATTGTAAGCTAAATGTAATTAAAAAAGCAAACTGTAAACATGTTATTCCGCAGTTGTTATGAGAATCACTTCGCATAGTAGGTAAAAATATCCAGCAAATTTCGATTTGTCAAAATTCTAACTGGATGGGGCAAAATATTATTGGAATTCAACATAGCCGCGGATACGGGTTCCACAGTCGTTAAATTACTTATTATTGAAGCTACGTTACCTCACGTTATGAACAGTGCTGGATAAGAAGGATGAGTAGAAAAAAGATGGGACCTGAAAAGAAGAGAAAAGATGGGACCTGGAAAAAAGATAGGATTGCTGTCATTTCCTTTTCTAATTCTTTCCCACATCAGGTATTCGTAGTGGATATTTCCCCCGACAATACTCATTACTCAATTTCTAGGGGCTCAATCAGATGAAAAATAAGCCAGTTGAATTTTGCGTCACCGCTTCGGATTGATCTCTGAAATCTCCGAACTCATCTTCAATTGATGTTTTTGGTAATTGAATCACCAACCGTGGATTGAAACTCATATGCTTCGTCAACAATGGATGTATGAATTGGAATTCGAATGCTGACCTATGATCCATGATCATGTTATGATCATTGAATTGAACGACATAGATCAACACTGACTTGGCGCATTGTACTGGATTTCCACCATCCTCGGTAATCCACTGTTCCACCATCCTCGGTAATCCACTGTTTCCCGTTGTTTTGACCCCCCCGAAGGATCACGGATTACTCCACGTAGGAGGTTATAAGCTTAAAAATGAAGTTAAAAAAAGTAGTAGATTAGGCTTTAAAGTGAAATAAAACAGAGCAGAGAATTTTAAAAGCTCTGCAGTCGTCATGCTGTGCGTGAATTCAAAAACAACTATCGTTAGTCGCAATATGAAAAATGAAATTGGATCGTATTTGCCAAAATCAACATTCATCACGCTTGTTTACACGACCAATCCAGAAACCTCCATCGGAAGTTGCCATTTTGTAGCAAGAAGCATATAAAAGCAGATAAATCGGAGATCAGATGAATTCCGCGCGGATGAAGCGAGGCTGATCCGTTCCGTATTCACCCCATCAAATAGGTGACCACAATAATATTAAAATGTGTTGTGATTTCCAGAAGACGATGTCTGCAGCCCACATGATCTTCATATATTTTACGTTGTTTTTTCAAGTTTCAACAGCGTCGCTGGTTGATGGAGTGCTCGGAAATGTACTTGGTCAGTTTGAGTGTTGACGGATCAAGATGACCTTCTTCTAGAGTCACATGAACCATATATGTTCTTACAGGAGGCGGTGGAGGACAGACCGGTGGTGGTGGTGGCGGCGCTGTAGGCGGAGTTCTTGGTTCAGTTACCGGCGGAGGTGGAGGCGGAACTGGTGGCGGACTTCTTAGCGGAGTCGCCGGTACTGTACTTGGCGGAGTCACTGGTGGTGGTGGTGGACTACTTGGAGGTATTACTGGAGGAGGGCAGACTAGTGGAAATGGTGGAAGTGGGAATATTCTTAGCGTTTCCGTTGGTGTCCCAATTCTTGACACTTTAATAGCCTTGGTAAGTTATTGTTCATCTTCCCTCCTTTACGCTCCAATAATAATGAATATTTTAGTTGACCGTGCTACTGCAACTCTTACAAGTAATATTTCCATTGGCAGCTACGATTGTTTAACAGAATTTGAGAAAAAATAATTACGCCCAAGAATAAAGTATTTACGTGTTTTTCTTTTCAAATCAAACCCCATTGACGCAAACGATTCAGACAAATTTTGAGGAGTTCCATAGCAGACAGGTAAAATATGACATCCTCTCGTGCGAAGGTGTAGTGTCAATCCAGTGATCGACTACATTATCCTGCTGATTTTTTTTTACTTTTTTCTGTACGTAAATAAAGGAATCCTTAGTAGTAAATTACAAATTAGCTTAGAAGGATGCAATAAGATGACGATGAAAATCTAGAAAGATTTCTTTGAGTGATCCGTCGAAATTTGAACTCGGAACATCCAAAATTATCAATGTTGACCTATTTGCGACTAGCTGCAGTAGGATCAGAACGATATGAAAGACGGTGCTGCTCCGTAAGCGACTGCGAAGGCGCTGCCGTGGTGATGACTATCGTTAACTGCAAGGATGCCAGAAAACGTCCACACCTGATCGTAGCCGCTACGCTCCGCCGCGCCGCTGCTTACGCAACTGCACCGAGCAGTGTGCGTGTGTGGGTGTGTGAAGAAAATACTCCATAAAGATGAGAATAATCAAAGTTTCGCGTTTACTTCTTTTTTCGTCGTGTTTGTGGTGAAGTGCTGAATATAATGACATGCTCGTGAACCGTATGCTACAGCTGCTATAATTTCGATAGAAGCTGGACGATATGTTGCAACTTTGTTCTGTTTGAAGCGAGAACAAACACATCCAAATGGTGAAAGAAATACATCAATGAGAGTACTCAACTGTTCCTCGCATGAGATCTATAACGACAACGTATATAAGTATATATTATATTGAATATGTATATGTACAGATATATAACTCTATTCACAGTGTGGCAAAATGAAGAGGTTCCTATCGTTGACTGTCAATGACAGCAGAACATATGCTTTTCTCAAGTTCTTCTCCTTCAAAGCCATTTCAAACTTCTTCGCCTTTGATATCCATTCGTTCTCGCGTTTCACGTTTCAACTAACAACGTAACTTTCTTCTCAGACTTTTCTCCCGGTTCAGATCGCCAGTAGTACGGACGACACAAAAAGAATTGTACGTGGATCTTCGTCTTTGCAAAGGCGAACTTCTTTTACAACATAACAACCGGAAGCGTTCTTTTGGCAGGGTCCTGAATACAATACGACAAAAGAGTCGGCGTCTACTTCTAGACTAGACTTCTTCTTGGTTCGCACTTCAATATTGATCGACACCCGCTGTCAGGATTGTTTTCTGCATTTTTCGTCTTTCAGATCTCCCATGTCAATCTACGGTTAAAGACAGCACACCATGAATCTGACATGGTATGGATTTCTCATGAAAAGTTTCTGTACGGGTGTCATAGATTGCGGAAAACACATGGTTCCGCCCATGTCTCCGTCATCGCCGCTAGAAACGCTGTGGAAATCGCTTCAGTTCGCTTGCAGTGCATGAGAAAGCGCCTCGATGTGCACGTTTTGTTCCCATCAGCAGTTTACTCATTAGTTTAACTTGAACCGGCTGGTGAGGACACCTTATAAATCCTCGAAGGGTCACTCGTTGATGCGGCGCGGACATAAGGGTGGCGTATTGCAATGTAAGCCGTCGTAAAAAAAACGGCGGCTTACGGGCTGTTACGGCTAGCCAGTACGTAGAGATAAGCGGAACCACCTACTTTTCCGCAATCTACAATCCTGCACAGAAGCTTTCTATGGGAAATCCATGCTACGTCAGATTCGCGGTATGGTGCCTTTAAGGTTGAACTCCTCAACTTCTTTTCTTAAACCGTACCCACAAGATGAGAAGAACTGGGCGGTGGTAGGAGTTGAATGTGACATCCCACACAGTTCTAAATTTTCGTATGTCTGACAAAGGTATGTTCTTCGTCAGTGCGCGTAATCGAGCAGAAGTTTGAAGGTTCTCATCTTCCACTTGCGCTGCTCTTCAGGCGTTAAAGGGTTGATACTTGCTACGTAAGCTGATGGGGTCGGTGATTCCTTTTAAATGTAGAAGCAACGATGCATGGTCGCAAAGGTCCACTAGACGATTGTTGTACGACGTTTGCTCCGCAGGGTAGTACCGTTTTCCAAAACCGTCGGATTGTTGTTCGAGACCCATAGTTGCGTTCGCATCAATTTCAGCAATAGCCGCGTGTTGATTGGATATGTTGAACATCATTGTGTTGAGTTCATCTTGAAAAGCGTCCTTGTGATCCACCGTCTTTAGCGGGCTCCGTAAATACGTGAGCACTTACGACCCAGAGTTTGAGCCCTCTACGCTACCGCAGTAGACCAAAGTCGTTGAGTGAAACCCCGCCAACGGATTATTTTAGTCGTTCCTCAGAGCTACCACGCGGCCTCCTACTCTCTTCTCATCAGTACCACCGCAGCATGATGTACTTTCCGATGCTTATGGACGTCCTCTGATGCGCGTTTTCTTCAATGCATCAAATGGCGCATGCAAATATCGTAGCCATCTGTACAGAGCAGTCTTGCTAGTATTCATTCCACAATAATCGGCAGTTCAATGTTACGGAACGGGCCGCACAAGGTTGTGAATGCTCAATGACCATCAAGCGCAGAACCATGCGGGCAGCCTTACGCAACTGTGCCGTGCTTCGTGTCGTTCTGACTGATATTTTTATTCGAATGCATAATCAATCGACCAGGCCCAGGTACAAAGAAACCAATAATGAAAACTGCTTGGACATCTACAGTAACGAGAATTTCAAAGCCATCCGGAAAAATTTCTTTGCTCACCTACGAATGGAAAGGATAAAATCTCCATCAGAAAACACTAGATAAGAGGTCCAGGGATCAGAAATCAAGCCAAACCATTGAGGAAGAGGTTTTGCACCGAAAATATACCCATTATAGTGAAATTTTGCGTGAAAAAGGTGCACCCGCACGCAGAATTGCAGAAGATTCAAGGTTCGAAAAGCGCCCACTGTTTTTGCAAACTTTCAACGAATCATTCTTTTTTGAATGATTCTTTTTTAAATTTTGCATTTAATAACAGTAAGATAGGCACCAGAATGACATTTTTTCAATTGACTTGATTCATGTGTCATCATTCTCCTACTATCTACGAACTTAATATCAGCTGAAATGGTACTGAATTTAAAATTACGTAGTTAAGTCCTACACTTTTTTCCTTCGTAGAATGCTGACAAGATCCGTTTTTCGCCGACTCATACACGTTCGAAATATGGCGTCAACATCAGGGGAATCTACCGGCAGTCATAAGGTACGCTGTTTCTTCGTTTTAAGAGATTTGGGAGGAAACCACCGTACCTGATGCTCTAAAAGTCTATAATCCCTTCCATATATGTGGTATTTGCATTCTATTTATACTTGGAAAAATGAAGAGAGGTTTTAGCTGTTTATCATCATTATTCATTCACTTACTTTCAATAGTAAAGTTTCACACCTATTTTGCAGGTACATTGTAGTTGGGGGCACTCAGTGGCGCCCTTATTTCTTGAAATAAATAACTGTCGGTAAAGTAAACACAGTATCGACAGTAAATCTGTCGTGGCACCAAGGCCTAAGCATTAGTATTAGAGGATCTATGACATTTAAACTAAAGTTACTAAGAGAAAAAAGTAACTTAGACCGACGATTAATAAGAGCGCCCCCAACTACACTTTTCCCCTACTTTGCTTATGTTATTTTCTTTTGTAGGTGTTCTGTGAATACTCTTTAGCACATTTCCAATACTTAAATGAGTGCGAATGGTTTTTATTCACTATGGTTTATGTCAATCTTCTTTGATAACGGGTCTTCCATGATTTTTTTCTTGTTGAAAAGGTAAAAAAAAATTCTGATGTTGGAGTGAAACATGTTTTCCTCAAGTATGTGGAAAATTGAGAACATCTACTTGCTCCAGTTCGGAGTTGAGAGGAACTAAGTACTTGATCAGGTAGACATCATCAAAATCATTGCAAAGTTAATCTTATCAAAATATGGTGAGGTAAATTCTAACTTCAAGGGGATGACTTAGCAGCGTGTTTCCTCTACAACTCATCTTTATCTGGTTATGTACTGTAGGCTGTGAAAAATTCCTAATTAGTTTGTGGTACTACTTCCAGGTTAGTTCCGTCGACGATCTCGCCCAAAATCTTTTATCCGCACCTCCTTCGCGATTACCGAAGGGTATCTTAAGACTACTAGCATCATGGAAGGCCAGAAAGAGCAGAGATACATTGGATCCTGGATTGAAAAGTGTGAGATTGTCACTGTTTTCGTTCCTCTTTTCTTTTCATTTATGTTTTAACGGCATGTTATCCGTTCTCCCTTATCTAACGTGGGATTAGTAGTGTTTTGTTCACCAGATTGTGAGAATTACTCGAAATGCTTATTTTTCATTTCATTCATTTTCTTACATCTAGGTTTGTTTATCGCTAGATTTGTGTCAGTTATCGATAAATAACGTATAGTAGGGTCAAAACGAAATGAAACTAGGTGCAATCGCGTAAGCGTTGGCCTTCGAAGCGGTGGAGCGTAGCGAGTGCGATCAGGTTGGGGACTCATCCCTCTAATAGCTGCAGTTGCGATGGTCCCATATCGATTCCTTTGATTTTTTTTTCGTTATCTTCACAGTGTCGCTTGGAGCGCAGCCGCTTACACAGCAGGATCGTGCTTCATGTCATTTTGATCCGAATATACCAATTTTCTCCCATCTTAGTTTTTTTTTTCTCCTATGTGAAAAGGTTAAAGTAATGTCGGGAACTGTTTAGCACTGTAAGAAATCACCTTCGACGGTTCGGAACATCCAAAAACACGAAGCGGACGATATTTTGCTAGTCATTTCCGGAAATACCAAAAAGACTTGTTGAGTGTGAACGGTCATCTTTTCACACAATCAATCTGCAGTTTACAATCACATGATATAAAGTACCTTCTCTACAAGTTTTTTTTTTCAAGTTCAAATCTTTTTCTTTAGCTACTAGACACTGCTTCTGCCCAACTTTACTATAACTGTGCCAACAACTACGACTACGAAAAATTGTGCGAAGGTATTATTTCTGTGAAATCAAGCTCCTAATCGTTTCGTCTTCAAAATGTCTTTTGATAGGAGTGGAATTGCGAGACTTTTGCCATTTCAGCCTTTGGACTTCCTGACTACATGTCCTCGTGGTACAAATTAACGCTAATGCATTGTTGGTAAGCAGTTCTTAGCCTTTATGCTTGCTTCATTCTATTCTTCTGCTGTTCTTTTTTCATTTTTTCCTACCTCTTATTTTATAAAGTTACCAATACTTTTCGATTTGTATTAGGATGGTGCTAATGCGGATGCATGTTTCGCTGGATGCTCAAGCTTATCTCCGGCTACAACGAAGCATGCTGTCCACTATGTGGTTCGACGTGGATAACAGGCTGAAAATTGTTGGAGTACGTAGAGATGAATAATTTTATTTCAATTTAAATTAAGCTATAAATTTATTTGAACAGTTCATCCTATTTAGCAAGAGTTGGGACAGACGCTTACTTCGGAATCGGATTTGAAAAGTATGCATGGTCTCCATCTGCAAACGTTTTTAGAATACGATGAGGTGAGCACGGTTTAATTTCGAATTGTAGCTTCTATTTTTGTTTTTGTTATTTGTTATGTTTGTTTTTGTTTGTTCGTTTTGTTATGTAGTAAATGTGCTATTGTTTTCGCTACAAAGAAAGCTAGCTTCACCACTTTGATTTTACACGAGCTATTCAGCCAATAGTAACATTTTGACGCAGTTTCTTTCTAGCCCATATCAGATCTAATAGCGATACAGGATACTGCCTGCTTCGAGTACTGCGCACGAAACCGCCGGAAAATTTTGAGACGTATAAAACATAACTAATTTTCCATGATAGATCTAGAACTTTCGAGCCAATTTTGCCTAGCTCATCGATTCTGAAGAATATATCCGTAATTTAGCTATTCTCAATAAGTTTTGTTAGAGATGACTTTGTAGTTTGGTTGATATCCTAAGAATCAAGAACAAGCCGAACATGACGCTATAGCGGAGCTTCTATATATCACTGACATGATTAGGTATCCGAATTTGAAACTGAGTGAGTTTACTCGTATATTTTCGGTGGAGCTATGTATTTGCGAAATCTATAGTACATGATTCCTAGATTTTCTGCAAGTTTCCTGCAGGGCGATACTGTTAATCACTGAAATGTTCTTTTTTTATTTGCCGTATCTATGTATCCTTATCGCTTCCTTCATTATCAAGTTGATTTTGCTTTACTTTTCATTTTTTTGATCTCTTGGAGTTAGTATCTAACTAGATTTCGTGCTGTGGTAGCAGTAAATTTACAACAAAACAAATCTTTTTTGTGCCTTATGAGCAAAATCAAATTTCCGTTTTTTTTCTAATCTGAAGGACGTGTTTTCAGGGATTCTTGACTGATGATCGTGTGTTTGCTGGTGGAGTTTGGCGATGTTTATACATGAGCAGATCATGCGATCCAATACACGTTCTTAGGACTATCGCTTACATGCGAGCAACAGTTGGTTTTTCGTCTTATGGAGATTTTATTCCATAAGTATTTTTGTGGGGACTTTCACAGCTTATATCCCAACTTTGCAAAGCTGCAGCATCTATCGCGTTGCAAATCACTTGAATCCCAGAAATTTTCTGCAAGTCGGGGCAACGGGCAACAAAGTTTCCACGAAGTTCTTCTTTCTTATTCCACTTAGATGCATTTTTTTCTAGATAGCATGGCTAGACACCCTGGATCTGAAAGAAATCATGGTTGATGGCATAAAGGAATGGAAACAGATGAAACCAAAAGATGTTTTACACCAAGAGAAGAATGATGCACCCCCTGAGGTTACCGCCGATGAATCTAAAGAAGCTGCTGCTCGAGCAACTTGACCTTTTCCAGATTCCCTTTTTTCAGCTCTGATATTTACTAGTCGGTTCAAGTTTTTTAGGCTATCGATTTTCTTTGACATGTTTTAAAGTTGTTTACTCGTCTGACTAGAAATATTGTTCTAGAAAGTTTTATGTTTTATAGAATAGGTGCCTTATCTGATGATAATATAGACTTACCTCGTCGGCACTGTTCACTATTTTTAAATGATCTTAGAGTTTTAGATATAGTAAAATAAACCTACCTCTTCAGTTCTTTGCACATCTGTTTATGGTATTGCCGATACATACACTGCTATGTGCATTTCTTGTTGGATTTTCCTCAGACGTTTTTTAATAGTCGCTGAAATTGATTGTTAAAACCTAATTCAGTGGTGCTATGAGAAAAATCGAAAGATAACTGAAGTTGAGCTAAGTCATTAGTTATAAAACAGATATTTTGATGGAAGAAGTGTTTTGTTTTGATTTGTTCAAACAAAATCTACATACTTGTGGTCGCAACAAAAATTACTCTAGGAATGGCACTAGTCGGAGAGGGAGTGAGACCTCAGTGACTTGTAAGTAAAATTGGAAACAAATTAGTGTAATAGAAGACGCCTGTATTAAAACAGTTATGAGATTAAAGAATCAAGACTGCAATGTAGGGAAACGGTCGTTTGGAAAGAAATCTGAGCTGTTGCTGGCCCATAGCTGACCAGTCAATGCGCTCGAGCGATCGTGATCTCGATCGATAATATGGGAAGCTTAGAATTTTTCGAAGGGGTTATCAAATGTGTATAAATAAATAAATATACATTTAGTGAATTTAGGAGGTTTCGTTGAGGACGACTTCTCGTAAAATTTACATAGATATCAACGATGAGGTACAGTAGAGTCAAAGCGACAGAAGCACGGTGCAGTCGCGTAAGCGGTGGCGCTCGAAGCGGTGCGGTGGACCACTGCGCGCTTAGGATCGAAGGACGACCCTTGCTAACACTATTCTTCACTGCAGTTCGCGATGGTACCACCTCGATCCCTGCCGCTGACAGAACAGCGCCGCTTCGAGGGCTACCGCTTACGCAAATGCACTGTGCTTGATGTCGTTTTACCCTACTATACCTCAATATAGCAAGAGCCAGGCAAGCAACATTCTATCGACACTGACCGAATTTACGTGCAAAAAGAGATCCTTAGAAAAAGAAAAATCACAGAAGTTTAGCGGCTGTGAGGTGACAGATTTTCAATAAAATACGACTCTTGGACCGATCTTTGACCTACTTTCACACCCAGTTGGAAGTCAATCAATCCGCTGTATTCCATCGCAAATCTAGCTGTTTTTCTCTGTGTACGTTAGTCTTGGATGATCTCAGTCACATCACAAGTTCAGTTGAAGCTGGATATAGATAATGACGTTCCCTAATCTATTTCCTGAAATCAGCAATCAAAGCAGAGCGCTTGTAAAACGTTTTGGAATGCGCACCCGGACGAGCTTATCAGACCGGACCTGTTTTCGTAGTCGCAGAAGACGATTTGTGGCACTTTATGACAATATTTTTGAAATATATATAGTCGAAATCCTGCGGTAAATCCTTTACTTGGATGAGATGAGATGGAGAGGATGACATTTACCGTCTAGCATTACATGTATCTTTCATCAGCTTTCAGCACAAACACACATGCACACATTCCCCTCTGCGCTTACCCAATCGAACGCGCATTATTGCTGAGAGTTTCGGCTCTGATTGTAGATGTAATGGCAGACCTGAGTGAATGCTACTGAACGTATTGCCTTTTTGATTTGTTCACTGTCCATTTCTTCCTACTTTTTTCCATTCGAATATTAAATGCTGCAAGACCTCTTGTTTACAGTGTTTGAACAAGTTTTGGGACTGCTACATCCACAAAGATAATTCGCGACACTATCATTATGGCTGAGATGCCTGATGTTGGTGGGAAATGCAACATTAGTGAGTGCAACCGAATAGGTAGGTGCCTCATAGGAAAACGTTGGGTTTAACGTATTCAAGAAACGGTGTCCATTATTGGTTTCTTTCTGCAACTCTTCCATTATGATTATGCATTCAAATAAAATATAGTACGGTCAAAAAGACATGAAGCACGGTGCAGTTGCGTAAGCGGCTGCGCTCGGAGCGGTGAGGTTTAGCGCAACGGTTAGGATCGAGAAGGGACCCACGCTAGCACCATTCTTCGGCACAGTTCGAGATGATCCCATATCGCTTCCAACTGCTGTCTCCATCGCGCCGCTTCGAGCGCAACCGCCTGTGCAACTGCACCGTGTCTTCAAGTGGTTTTGACTCGACTATAGTTCACAAAAACAAACACTATTTTCGGGAGCATTGATGGTTCTAGTGATCGAAGTCATTCTTTTAGATTTTCTTCCGTTTACCTGTCCGCTTTGCAAATGCTTATTTTGGTTAGTTTTACTTAATTTTGTTCTAACTGTATTTCATAGCGTCCTATTATGAGTATTTCTGCACACGTGTCGTTACGAAAATTTTGTTTTGATGTTTTTTTTATCTCTAAATACGGCTACGTATATTCATTATCTAGTAGGCTAGTAAGATCGCTTTCTTACAAATTACTTCTGCATATCTAAGGAAATGAGCAATGATAATAATTCGCTTAAGCTTGCGTCTTCCTCTAAAATAAAGTATCTGCTTTTATTTTTTTGAACATGTCATCTTCATCGGAAATTCCTTCAAGATTCACTTCTTGCAGCTCTGATCATCGTTTTGCTCATGGCTGCGATGGCTCGAAGCAATATGATCCTAACACGGCCTTACCGTCCACATCCAAGCCATTGCGTGATTTTATGTGTTCATTCAGTGGCTGTTCAGCTGCAGAAAGCATTAAAATAGTTTGTCCACACTGTGAGCGAAACTATTGCTTGAAGTTAGTTTCTATAAACTTTCACCACATTTGTGTAAACTGGTGTAGTTTTCAAAAAATGTCTCGTATATAAGTAAATCGTAGAATTCTCATTCCTCCCCATTTCTCTTAGTTGATTTTGTCGGATATCTTGTTGATTTATTAAAAGGTTAACAAGCAGAGGTTAGCTGAACAAATAACAGCAGTAGCAGTTTGACAGAAACCGCTCCTTTTTTTCCTTTGAATGTTTCTTTCTTCTAAACAGTTGCATGCATAATTTAGTTGTTGTTCTTTTTTTTTGTTCTTTGACATTTTTCCAACTTTTAGGCACCGCCACGCAGACGAACATTTATGTGATGCTGTGCTCGACAAAGTTCCTAAACCTCGGGCGCAACTTAAAATCCCGATCATTGAACCCTCTTTGAAACCAGAAAAGCCAGCTCTGGAATCGAAATCAAAAGTGATTTTCAGTGTTTCATTATTAATTATTCTTACTAAAATATGTGCAGATTATGTGTTTTGTAGCCTATTAACCCTGCTGATCAGAAGAAAATGGATAGAATTCTGATAATGAAACTGAAAATGAATGCTAAGATGTACGCTGATATACCTGCACAGGAACAAATCTTTTTGTTCGTTGAAGGGGATTGTGTGAATGGACGACATGCTGTCGCAGTAAGCAAGGTGCGTGATGATTTTGTGGATATAAGTAAAGAGAAGCTTCGTCTTATTAAATTTTTTTTATTACACGAGGAGGTGAAAGGGCATTTTGAGCACTGTCTGAAACGTGAAAGTCGTTCTGGTTCCAACCAGTGCTCAATAAACTCTAACTCATAGCCATAACCAAGATTCGTACGTAGTTGTCGTGCTTTTCCGGGTGTATGTGTTACCTGTCGTTCATAAATTTGCATCACTTTTTTCAAAGAATATAAACTCTTATTACAGAGTTGGACTATTGGTCGCTGCGCATCTGCTATCAAGAAACTTCTACTTTTGGACGAATCCAAGGTATTTATTGTTTATGTTCACTTCGATACCATCAGTCGTTCCAGAGGAATAACAGAAACAAGTGGTTGTTGTTGATTTCCATATTAGAGGAAAACCATGACCATTTCTTTCATGTCCATCACTCGTAAATACGGGTCAAAACGGCCTAAAGTTCGGTTGGTGCGGTTGCGTAGGCGGCTGCGTCCGAAGGGGCGCGGTGGTGGCGCTAGCGGATGGAGTTGGGGTGGGGCCACCACTAGCTTCACTCGGACTGCAGCCAAGAGCGATACTAGCGAAGATCCTCGACTATACACTGTTTTTTGACTGGAAACAGTCAGAGTGAGTTCTGTAAGTAATGATGTGTTGCGTGAAGTAGTAAGGCAGCTCTCGCATTTCTCACTACAGGAAAGAGCGACAAACGAAGCGAACTCATTGGATATGACAACATATTCTCTTTTGGCCATTTTCGAGAATCAAATAACTTGTGGAATCCTGTATTACATTCGGTGTTGAACACTATCGATCACTCTCACTCTACAATAAATCAACTTTAATGATCGTTACCTCTTTTCGAGGTATTGATCATTAGAGTAGATCTTTAGAGATCGTCGAGATTTTCGATGTCGACGGCCGTTGCGCTCAGCGAAGTGGAGATAAGACGGCCACCGAACGTTTTTCAGCGCAAAATACCGGAAATAGCAAACACCAGCCCTGATCTCAGTTTCTTTTTAATCGATTTTGTCTTTCAGACAGTAAAGATACTGAAGGAGGATTGTGCTGTCGATTATGCTGATACGGTTCGAATACATTTGAATGACATGGATACGGTCAGAATAGAACTCATATAGATCACAACATTTCTTCATTTACACATATTAATTCCTTGCTCACTTTAACTTTCTTCTAAACTATATTATAAGAGGATATTTCTCTTGTAACAAAGAATACACATTTTTTCTTCTGAGAACACCACAATAACATGATATTTTATCAAGTATGTTGTCAAAAGTTGACAACTATTAGACACCAATCAATTCAGTACGTCGAATTAGGTACAAATATTAATTATCAACATAGGATCTCGCTCGTATCGAACACGTAGAAAATAGGACAGAATTCATAAAATCAGAACGTATACAATAGGGTTTTTTTTTCTTTTCGACAATTACATTTCGAAAATATTTGTTGTAAATGCAAATGCACAAGCTTAGTAACATGGCACAAGTAGTGATTTACATTCATCAATTTTGTTAACAAGGCATTAAGGCAAGTTATAAGGCAAACGAGGATGAAACAGAGAATTGCACGCATATAAAGAGAATCCGAATACAAGTAGTATCGGTGTAGGAGTACATTGCACATGGTATCAATGATGAAAGGCTAACGATCGCCCCGCTGATCGATCTGACCAGCCGGTGGTGTTTCATCAGTGAACGGGTTACTGTAGGTAAGGCTTGGAACATCAATTGATTGATTCATTTTTGGTAATTGAATCATTTGGATTCATAAGTGCAGTGAACAGAATAATGGGCGTTACTGGCCTTATTTCGGGATAAACCCTACGGTTTGTAGGGTTCATAGGTGGATTCAACATCCAGGATCCACAAGTATTGTGCACTCCATTATGTTTTACATGACGGAGCACACGATTTTGTATGAGTACTATTTGTTTAATGGTGAAAATCGATCAATAAGGCGCTCAGCATGCGTCCTCATTTTGAAAAGTTCAGGAAATTAGTGGTTTCTTTTGCAATATTACTCACTCAATTACAAAATTAATCCACAATTTCGAAAATTATACTTTCTCGAGTGGAAAATAAGGAATAAATTGGAAACAAAGAACTAACGAAGGTTAGTTATAGCACTTCCACCTTTCGTTGCTCTCGAAATATTTTGTATACAGAATTCGGAACTCTGTTACAAAAGGGTTCCCTTTCGAGGGCGGTAATGTGAAAGATGACACCACTGCTACGTCTAGGACACAATCCTAGCCATTTCACCATCAGATTCCATGCGTAATGACCTCGATGATTACATAGAGCACAACCTTATCATGACTATCACAAATTGTTCATCACAAAAGCCAAGAGAACAGGAACAAGAAAGAATAAAGCTTGTTAGTAGCTGCTGCAAAGGTATAGGACAAGGCAACAATGTAGGGAAAAAGAAAAGAACACAAAAATTTAATGGATTTAGCAAATCAGTACTACCTCAGCAATCAGTAACACCAGTGTAAAGTTGTTTATCGAGCAGTAACCGTGGTTTCGAACGTGAACGTCGTAACGGTAACGTACCGCCCGTACGTTGATTCCAATCGTTCCATACACGACAATAATCAAAAACATGATTGAGTTCATTCTGCTGATCAGACGGTTGATCGATAGCGGTCACCATTTGACTTTGGGTACGTAGCGTTTGTGGATCACAATAAGAACGTCGTTGAGGACAATGCGAGGCGTGACGTAATTTTGATGGATTCGGCGTCGGAGACGGTAAATTTATAATAGAACAATTCTCATTGAATGAACTATCGTTCGAGGTTGGCGAAGGGATGACAACGCTATGTCGTGAGGGAATTAATACAGAATGAACTCCTCCATGACGTGCCTTCTTCCTTGCCCGTAATGAAACACGTCTTGTTTGTGAAGTAAGCTCTTGCCTAAATGTTTCATTTCAAAATAAGTAAATAAAGTAATAAATGAATAATAAGAAATTCACCTTTAAAGAAATCGCGCGCAAATATCTACAATATCAGAAAACAAACAAGTGTGGGAAACAACGTTAATCTTCGATTGCGAAGAAGCCTATTGATTTTGTCGATTTTCAGATGATTTTTTTTCCTTGGCTTGGTATCAACATATAATACGCAGTAAAAAAGACGTCTGGCGCACTATTGCTGATGGATGCGGGGCTCGAGGCGCTTAGATAAAAGACTGTGCTCGAAGCGGTGCGGTTGAGCCAGCGACCACGGTCAAGGTGGGACCATCGCTAACTCTGCGGTCCCAATAGGGTTAGCTACTGTCCCAACTGGATCGATCGGCTGCTGACTCAGCCGTGCCGCTTTGAGCATAGCCACTTACACAGCTGCACTGAGCGTCAGGTCGTTTGGATTCGACTATAGAATGTCCTCGCAAAATCCTCACCAAGAACTCACTACAGTTGATTTTCTTCCAATCAATGTATCAGATTAAGGATATATGTTTTAGTTCTTAGTTTAAACAAAAAAAAACATTCCAATAACAATCAATAATAAGTTGTAACGAACCTAGTATTGGTAGCGGTGGGTGTATAGTTGGGGCGACTCAGCGGATGCGTGTCGAGGTTTAGTGTAGTGGGGGTTGCGGGAGCTGACGTTGGCCGACGTTCGTCCTGTTGCGTCGGCTGCGGTACGTATGGGGCTTGCGTAATTTGCCTGGAATAAGCAATTATTATCTGCTCTATTGACTGAGAACTAAGAAGAATGGTTCTGCAGCGATATTTAGTAAGATAAATGGGCTCTTGGTTCATTCAGTGGCACCGTTAAAGTTGGCTGCCTTGATGGCTGTCATCCAGAATTTGTGGCGCTCTGGGGCAGCTAGATTGGCGGTGATTACATTGTGTGATAGCTACTGAACGCAATATTAGATCGAAACATGCGATCGGCGATAAAAACGTCAATATCGATGCTCCACACTACCTCTAGGTGACAGAAACCATTCCACCATGAACCCCAATCCTTTTCACGTCAGGACAATCAAAGTCGATCATACCTTAATGACAGGAGTCTGACCGACTCCTTCTCCGCTGTAGGCAAACCATGAGTTAAACATTCGGTAGTAGTCTGCGCTTGGAACGGCACGTACATGTTGCGGTGGACAGTTGGCGCTATAGTCGCCGTATGGCGGATAGTGCGCCGCTCCTCCGGTGCTGGCTGCATTCCCGTGGAAAGATTTTGAACTAAAAGCATCTCTCCCTCTCTCGGTTTGGATCTTGAAATCCTTTCAAAATTTCTCTAAACCTAATTCCTTACCTGGGAATAGCGTAGTGGTAGGGGATCGGTTGTGAATGACCTCCGTAGGTGACTCGATGATGGTAGGTGGCCGTGGTGACTCCTCCGACTGTACCATTCGTTGTAACGTTGGGCGACTCTGGGGCTGGATAACAGTGCATGTGGTATCGGTCGATGAGGTCGTACGATTCGTATTCCGGTACGCTGGTCGACATTCCGGTCTACAATAACATGTCATGTGATTAAGAAGCCGAACGTATCGTAATTGTTGAAAGCAGTGGGAATGCGCATGGATGACGATTGCAATTTATTCATATCATTCTCATTGCTCAACTATTAGCTAGACTGTACTTTCAAAGCTTGCATAAGACATCTATTCTCCTTGAAACAGGTGATGTGAATGCAAGTGCACCAGGCTTCATCCGGACGTATTGATCCGAATACATCAAAACAGTCAAGACGCACAAGTACATCTCATCAAAACACCAATTTAAAGGCATCACCCCACAAATCTGAGGTGGTGCAAATTTCAGGTGGAGTATTCTTATGAAGAGATAGTAGATTATGAAGAGAGGTGATTCCGTCCATTTCTTCCTAATTGCGGTAAAAAACGGTCCGGAAGATTCGTTGCCGCACAAGGCTGGCGCGCTCCAGTCGCCTACTCGTTGTAGAAACTAGCGAACCGGAGCACTCGAAGCCGTATCTTCCGGGCCGTTTTCTACGGCAATTAGGAAGACATGGACGGAATCACTCCCCTCTCCATAACCTACTATCCCGTATACGAATACTCTACCGGGAATCCGTACCACCTCAGATTCGTGGAGTGATGCCTTTAATGCTAAATCCCTGTTCAACACTCCTGGGTTATATCCCAGAAAAAAACCCAACTCTCCTAAAAATTTGAAAAGGTAAATGTAACCATTAATTCATCTTACTTCAATTTTATAAAAATCCACTCTATCTTTCACAATTCTTTTACTAAACAGGCATGCTGCAAGTGATTAAAGCAACTAAATGCACAATAAATAACAAAGACAGCATGCAGTGTAAAAAAAAGGAGGTATAGGTAAAAAAAAGGGCGAGATTATAGAATGTAACGTTGAGGGTAAGGTGCACAAAGGGAAAGAGGAGCTTAGACATTTTAGGCAAGCATACCTAGCCCTGAGGCTAAAATAGAATCGAGAATTCGCAACGATCAGAGGTGGATCGGTAGAGGGTGATGGTGTTGTTGTGAACTGAAAGAGAAAACCGCACTCTACGCATTCACGCGTATCTTTGCACTTCATTGAATTTTTTCATAGAGATAAACAAAAAGAAATTGAGTTGAGAACCGAACGAGTATGGCATAGATCAATCTTGTTCCGCTAATTAGGGTTATTCTTAAGTCTGTACCTTTCTGTTCTACCTATCACCTTAATCATCAAAACAAGTGTTGTGTACGCCTGCAGTCGAGCGCGTACAATCGGGCTGACGCGATGCACGCGCGCGCAGCGAAGACGGGCGGTGGTGTCCCACGTCCCTCAATCGATAACACAGTCTCAACGCGCTGGTACCCTCTTGCTAGCCCCAATATCCCGTCCTTGCCGCCGACGCGTCGCGCCGCGTTAGCCCGATTGGACGCGATGTATGCGACTGTGTGCGTTATTCCATAACAGAGACACCGAAAAACATGCTCCGGCAACTTATCAGCACATCAAGTCGCATTCAATGTTTTCTTACTGCTTAGAATTGAAAAAAGGATGTTGATAGAAAAAAAAATAAAACAATTACTCTTGTAAGATGTACCTGAGGAGGATAATTGTAATTTGGTGGAGTATAGAGACGATGCGCTTCACGACGAACCGCTCCGGGAGTGAGCGGATACGATTGGCGATTCGCTTCCGCTTCTTTTTCTCGAAGGCGTTCGTAATGTTCACGGATTCTGAAAATGGCAGAATTGGAGAAACAAAAAAAAGAGAGGGGGAGGGAAGAATAACGAAAAAAGGGAAGAGATGGCATCATAGTGGAGTAGACAACGATTAACCTACCGTCTCCTCTCCTCTTCTTCACGTAACCTCTGAGCTTCTTCCGCTTTCGCGTCAGTTTTTTGCGATGGTGATTCTTCTCTACTCTTTCCACTACCAAATCCAAGGAAAGATTTCATTACATTCAAACTTAAAGAAAAACGACGATTAAAGTCGAATTTACTCGAGGATA